>NW_023459874.1:0-20581 GCF_013731165.1 Rhagoletis pomonella | reverse complement strand
TCAATTTTAGCTAAACTACTAATAACTTGTATAATATACATAGGGTTGCCATGTAACTTAAATACAATTTCAACAAGACATTTCAGTTTTAAAGCTATTTAAGTCCTCTTTCATATGATACCAAACTTGTTTAATTTGGATAAGCGGTTTGATTATTATCCGGAAAGGACTTTTAGTTGGGAATAAAAAATATTTGGCTAAGTTTAACTCATAAAAAATCAACTGTTATTTTCGGTCCCTTCAATATTCGCATTCGCAAAAGATCCGCATTGATTAATGCGAATGCAAAAGCGAATGCGAATGTTAAAATTAATGCGGAAGCTCCGCGGTTGCGAATGCGAATGCGAATATTCGCAACAACCCTGATACATACATGCAAACATACTGGTCTCCCCTCTCACTGAGTTATTCATGATTCTTCGAGCCGGATATTTGCGGCCTTTGTCATATCCACTAGACGACCAAGTCGTCTAAGGGGGCCGGTATGTTTAGGCGCGTCTGCTAACACTAGGTGCCTAAATACATGCTATGTACATGTGCAAAAATATCCTTTATGCAATTTATGAAATTTTTGCACATGCACTTCTCAACTGCCATGTAATTGAACTTTCTTAAGTTTGTAGTCGATATTTTTAACTATTTTGTTAGAGATACTTTTATCGAATTTGTTATCGATATTTATCGGTTTTGTTATTCGATATCTATCGATATCTATCGATTTTGTTATCGATATTTATCGATTTTTTCATCGATTTTGTTATCGATATTTATCGATTTTGTTGTGGATATTTGTATCGTTTTTGTTACCAATATTTATGGACTTTGTTATCCATATTTATCGATTTTGTTATGGATATTTTTATCGATTTTAATATGGAAATTTGTATCGCTTTTGTTATGGATACTTTTTTCGATATTTTTATCGAGTTTCTGATAAATTTTGTTACCAATATTATTGATTTTGCTATCGAAATTTTTATCGAATTTTTCATTGATTCTGTTATCGATATTTTTATCGGTTTTGCTATCAATATTTTATTGATATCGATTTTGTTATCGATAGAGTATAAATATAAAAATGAAGATAAAGGAAAACAATAACAAAAATGTAATTAGAACGAACAGGGGTATAGGTAGGGATCTGGATAGAAAAAATACAAAAAATATAACCTTAAGCAAAAGCAGATGTATGTATGTATGTATGTACATATGTATGTATGTATGTACACATGTATGTACATGAGACAAAATAGATATGTATGTAACGTAAGTTTCACTTCTCCCGTGTGGCCCAGGCGCACTTACTTTTTTTTTTTTTTAATTAGATTCTGATTATGCAGTTTTGTAGCCCATTGAATGGGTAAAAATTACGGTTGATTTTTTAGAATTTTTAAAAAAGCTCGAAATTTGTACGAAAGTTTGTTGAAATTTTTTAATATTGCATAAAGTTGGAAACTTGGATTTACACGGGTTTTGCTAAAGAATGAAATATATTTTTATAAAAAAAATTACCAAAATTAAATAACAACAAATATAATACGTTAAAACTTGGCAAAAGGTGGTTCGGCTGTAATTTTTGACCACTGTATGAATTTTTCTATATATTTAATTGGGCAAGCACATTGTACATAAAGGTATGTACCAGCGCTGTGTAATTTTTGATTACGATTACATTTCAATTACGATTGCTTAATTATAATCCTTACATTATACACGATTACGATTACTTTAATTGTAATCATACATGTTACCATTATGATTATAATATTTGTATTCTTAAAAATTTAAGGAGTAAGATTACTGTAATCTCAATCCTGGAATACATGATTACGTATACCGTAATTGTAATCCTAAAAATTTTATGATTAAAATTATGGTAATTGTAATCATAAAAATTGTGATTACGAATACTTTAGTTGTAATCCTAAAAATATTATGATTACAATTAATGTAATCGTAATAAAGAAAATATTGATTGCGATTTTCTTATATTCTGTAGAGGTTTAGTAGTTAAGTAAATGACCGCACCTTTATTTTACAACACCGAAAAGTATGTAAAATTGATTTCAAGTTGAAGTAATACAGTTACACAGCGGCCGCTGTGGTGTAGTGGTTCGCAGTGCGCGCTACCATTCCGCAGGACCAGCCCGGTTCAACCCAACATCAAAATTTTAAAACAAAAAACTTTTTTTTTTTTCTAATAGCGGCCGCCACTCGGACAGTTAATCAAAATCAAACTTTATTTGAAATATTACGACCACGAGTCTGTGTAGATTATTACATCAATTTCAAACAAATATGCAAATTCATAACTTAAAACCATTTTGGTAAATAAAAATTAATATTTTCTCTAAGCAAAACTAATTTCTCGATTACTGCAATCGTAATCATGAATTGACTGATTGCGAATACTTTAATTGTAATCCTAAAAATTTAATGATTACGACTACTGTTATCGTAATCCTAATTTTCACGATTACAATTATGGTAATTGTAATCTTAAAACTTTTAGGATTACGATTACTATAATCGTAATCATAAAAAGTACGATCACGATTACAGTAGTCGTAATGGTTGAATTTTAAGGATTAAAATTAAAGTGATCGCAAGCAAGCATGTTATAATTAGAATTACAGTAATCGTAATGCTGAACATTTTCGGGATTACAATTACAGTAATCGTAGTCGTAAGGTATCAAAATGTAATCGTAATCATAAAGTGCCCAGCTCCGGTATGTACATAACAAAATTAAAAAAAATAATGTTGCCTTTTTTTTGCCTTTTTCCAAGTTTAAAATTCTAACCCTGGCTATTAACATATTTTTATCGGAGACGCAGTACGAAGTTCTTAAGAAATTTGCTATGCTTTCTACTATGGTTTGCTAAAGTTTGTTTGTGGAGAGTACAAAGTACCCTTGTTTTCAACAGAAATATATGCCCGTTCCATTATTTCGGAATGAAAATATGAGACAGCAGGCTGTAAAATATCAGATGTCAAAACTCCGTGAACACTACTATTCACACACACCAAATAATAATAATTTATTTATTGACTGTTTTCTTAAAAGGTGCGTACTTAGCTTTATACATTGAAATAAGCGAAATAAGCATTATCGTGAAAATTAAGCTAGGAAACCCTGAATAAGCAAAATAAGGAATTCCAAGGAAAAGCTAAAAACTTTTCGGCTCTGGGTATTACCAAAGTGTACAAAATTTCAAATTAATTACTGTAATTGAGCTAATTATGTTTCTAACGGAGTTTCTTCGAGACATTTTAATTTTTTGTTTAAACTCATTTCTCTTTTTTGCAGTATTGAAAAACTGAAATGGCTGTTCGATGCGCCAGGGACGTCAGTTTTTAAAAAACATCGATGCATTGATGCATCGAGGGGAAAATATTTGATGCATCGAATCAAAACATCGATATTTTCGATGCATCGATGCCTTTCCAACATCCCTAGTTGGCATGGAGAAACCAGTTGAATCATATGAAAAAGGCCGAACTGTGGTGAAACTTCTCTTTAAGAGGGAGCTCACCAGGATATTTGGCAATGCTTCGGGAAATCGCCAACTGCTCTGATGCTGATTCCAGTTTTTGTACTGATGTGGATAGCCAAACGATGGATAGAGAAGGCAGCGATCGTACAAGAAAAAAGCACAATTTAGAAATAGAGAAATATTGACACCTAGCCCTTATACCCAGACAAGAAGATCCTTTAATTTGGTGGAGGCATAGTCGCAAAGAATTTCCAAATTTGTTTACGCTGGCAATGAAGTATCCCTCCGCACTAACTTCCAGAGTGAACTAAGGCAAAGAACATATTGACGCGACAAAGAGAGCGACAAGACATTTTCGGATAATAGCGACAAAAACAAAGCTTAATTTTTCAATGTGGCAGCACATAGTGAAGCGAAAAGCGAAGAAAGTGACAAAGCATAGCGACGAAAACAAAAAAAAATTGTTTTCGTTGCTTTCTGAGCTGACGGTTGCTTCACTATGTTTTGACGTTTCTTGTCTCTTTCTTCGCTATTATCCGAAAATGTCTTGTCGCTCTCTTTATCGCGTCACTATGTTCCTTGCCTAAGAAAGTGTGCATCCGGTAGCATTTATGTTGACAATATAATAAATAAAAATATAAAATATTTTAACTTAAATTACAAATTAGATACTTAGGGAGTTCACAAGGTGTTGTATACTGTCGTACTGTTGTATGTCATAAACTTTAAACGGCTAAAACTATAATTGAGGAATTCGCAAGCTACCACCTGGTAGGCATCAGAGTTCAGTCCGCAAACCTTGTTTCTGACGATCCAAAATTCAGAAATACTAAATCACATTTTCCCGCTTTTTATAATCGAAACTGTATGGTGGAAAGTGTGTTCTAATATCTATTTGATACACAAAAAATGATCACGGCTGTATTTTTTGCTGATATATTACATACATATGTTCCATTTAGTTAAACAATATAAGAATATTGTAGTATGTACCACAAAAACGTATATTTTCTATAAAATATCATAACTCAGAAAAAAAAATCTTCGTTATTAGAGATTTGGGTTGATTGTAGTTCAAAGTGTCTTTCCCGGTAAAAAAGTTTGAGAGAAAAAAAATACACTTTTTGAGAAATTAAATTAAAAAAAAATATGCACTTTTTGTTTATTGTTAAATAAAAAATTTTAAATAATGAAAATCAATAATTATATCATTCTATCTTGAAGTGACAAGAATTACTGACATTTGAGTAAAAACATTGTTGGAATCTATTAAATTTTGAAAAAGTTATGGGCATTTTAAAAAAACATTCTCACTGTCAATTCGAATAATCGATTTTTGCCTAAAAAACAAAATCGCGTTTAATTCGGCCGAAAAATTTTTCCGAGCCAAAAGAAAAAATACGTGTCTCATTATTTGGACCAACCAACAATGTATTTGAGTTTGGTCGAAATTAAAAATCATGCTCGTACCTGACCGGTTGTCTGGAAATGGAAAGCATCGTATACATTTATCTATATCTATCTCGGTTAATTTTGGCTGTTACTAGAATTATGTTATATCAGTACTGTACTGATTAAATCAGTACGTCTGGTAACCCTAGCTGTGGAGTTAGAGCTTTAGTTTTGATGTGACAACAATTTGTATTGTTACCGATTTTATTGTAGCATATCGAACATTTTCCAATATCAAACGTTATCAAGTTTGAATGGGTCAATATATGACAACAATACAAAATTCTATGATTCAGGCTAGTTATGTTGCGAATGTAGAATTTAGACATCCGCGGATGCGAATGCGGATGCGAATATCTAACAGCCAACACCCGCGGATGCGGATGCGAATGCGGATGTTAAGTATTTTTAAGTAACAATTAGAATCTAGCATAATGGCGAGATCGTTGTTTAAATAGCGCTTACAAGCCAAACCATATATGTGAGGTTTTTCTAAAGTTTTTTAAAAAGAATTCTTCATTCTCATTCCTTTGGCTATTTCAGAATTTGGGGAATCTGTAACTTCATCAGCGTGTTTCGATTTTAGCTTTTGTAATTAATTTTTAATACTTTCTTCTGCGATTGGTTTGGAAAATGTGTGCGTATAACGAGTTAAATAGGTGAATATCGAGAATTAATTATTATTTTCCAGGAATCGGATCAGAATATTGTTATTTAAAAAAAAACACCCCGTTTTTTATAAGCATTTGAATCTCAGATAGTTACGTAATTATTATCTTATTAAAGGTCAGACCTATAGTTTTTTAATTATTTGAGCATCGATTCTCTTTATAGCCAGAAGTTGATAATTTCTGCTGGAAATTCCTATTTAAAGCACAGAAAACAAAAATATCGTTAACAAGTAAGAAAGTCTAAGTCTAAGCGGAGCCGAACATTAAATACCCGGCGCAGGTATTAAATATATGATTTTCACCTTTCCGAAAGCTACCGCTACATGGTAAGCCGGTGTGTATCAATTCTGAGTAAATTAACGTCCTTAAATTTCGAAATATTGAAGTTTCAAGCATTTCTGAAATTTGCCGTTATATGATAAGTGGTCGTAATTTTAATCTGATTCCAATAATTTTCAACGGTTTGCTTCTATGCGGCAAGCACAATAATCATACCTAGTTTGGTACAAATTGGTAGAACGGTTACCGATATACATATATGTGATCATAAGTGGGCGGTGTCACGCCCATTTTCCAAAATTTTATCATAAACGTATTTCTTGGTAGAGAATTGTTGCAAGCATTAATTTTGAATAAATTAGCTTCAATATTTATTGATTTATCGAAGATTTCGTATTTCTCCAAATTAGCGTTATATGGGTGGTAGGCGTGGTTATTGTCCGATTTTAAAAATCCAAGTTTGGAAGAAATTGGTGAAGCGGTTACCAAGATATACACATGTATCCATAAGTGGGCGTGGCTACGCCCATTTTCCAAAAATTTATAATGTTCTTATTTTTCGTCTAAAAGTTATTGTAAATACCAATTTTGAGTGAATAATCTTCAGTAGTTACTTAAATATCGCAGTTTTCGTATTTCTGAAAATTACCGTTATATGGGACGTACGTACGTATACGTACCAAGTTTCGTTAAGATATCTTAATGTTTACTCGAGTTATCGTGTGCACAGACGGACGGACGGACGGACAGACAGTCACCGCTTAATCGATTTCTCTTTTCATTCAGATCATTTATGTATACATTTGTCTATATCTATCTCGATTCGTTTTGCCTGTTACAAACAACCGTTATGTGAACAAAGTTATAATACCCTTGTGCACAAGTGCGCTCGGGTATCAAAAGACTCTGTTCTCTTTGGCGTACGTTAAAGGTCAAGTAGAAGTTGGAACTTGTATGACTGCCCATTGATAGCTCGGTTAGATAGCTTAAGAAATAATATGTTTAAAGACATTTTTATCAAAGTTGATAAATATGACACTTGACCAGTTTTGTTACACAAATACTCCCACGACCACAGGCAAAAATATTGGCTTCAATTTTTCATTTTGTTTGCCATATATACATTTTATCGGTGAACTTGCACAACATTCGCATTCGCAAAAGCTCCGCACTGATTATTTCGAATGCGGAAGCGAATGCGAATGTTAAAATTAATGCGGAAGCTCCGCGGTTGCGAATGCGAATATTCGCAACAACCCTGATTCAGACAATGAACTGTATGAATAAAAACCAAGCATTTTCTTTTTCTCAAAATTTACTCGATTTATTCAAATAATTAAAGTAAAAAGTCTGAAATTTTAAGAAAAAAAAATTGCTTGGTTTCTATTCATACGGCCCATCATAGGACCATCGAATACAAGGTTACGACAAAGTGCTGTGAAAAATTTGTTTTCGAGTGAAGTAGTTGCGAAGTGAGTTCTAATTGGTTGAAATATTTGAAGAGGAAGAGTACACAAAACACAGGAAATATAGTTGCTGTATTGCATATTTTAGGAATTATAATCAAATGGGCATTTTTGATATAAAATATTGGCAAAGCTTATTATAACATCATAAAATGTTATAATTTCACATGAAATAGGATTAACATTCGTACAACAGTGACGAATTAAATGTGAATCAAATACTTAATGAAATTTTCCGTCTTTATTATGATAATTATCACATACATTCACTTTGGTAAAATTTTACCAACTCTCGAAATTGCAAATTTTAGGCATACGGTAAAACCTAAAATTACCCTATTCAGCGTAATTTTTGAAATTAAAAACAGCGCACTGACTTTTTTTTATAATTTAAATAAACTTAGGGATGCAAGGCAAAAAAAAATACATCGTTGTATTTTTCGATATGATGCATCATAAAATATCATCGATGCGATGAGTTTCTTTCAATCAAAAATATACAACAACTAATGAAACAATCGTAACTTCGATAAGTGTTTAAGTAATAACTCACAGTGAAATGTTTTAATTGATTTTAACAGTTACAAATCCCCTTTTTTGTGTTCTTTTGAGAAGCCTTCGAAAAAAATTCTCGGAAGGTACGGAAGTGGAAACAATTGTTAAATATTTATAAGCATACTGAAATGATATAAAGTGTGCCAGCTACCAATGACATTCTATTTCGGTACACTTATTTGGCAATTTATTATCATAATTTTTTCCTTCATTTGACTTTCATGTTAACCCCTTGGAGTAAGAAATTATAAAGTTTTTTGATTTTACATAAAATCAAAAAACTTCAGTTCTGTGGCCCCTTCCCATTCGTTCCTCTCTGGGATTCTTGTGGAGAATTTGTTGTCTAAACAGATTAGAGGAGTGGTATAATCTATCTGTCGTAGATTATCCGGTAGAGTTTTAAGTACTTTTGCGTGTCCGAATCTGAGGTCTCTCCACGGCTGGATTGTATTTAACCTGGCCGCACTGCAGCCGGGCCGAAATTTTCAGTAGAGATCCACAGGTGGAAGAGTTAACATTATTTCCAGAGATTTGGTGGGTGTAGTGGGCAGTGTTCCCGTGACTAGCATGGCAGCCGTCCTCTGCACCCGTTCCACCTTGGCTCTGGACACAGTGTTGTTTAGTGCAGGCCACCATACGGTGACCCCGTAGAAAAGGATGGGTCTTATCACAGCTGTGTACATCCAGTGTACTGTATGTGGTTTTATTCCCCATTTTTTGCCTATAGCCGTCTTACTGGCATAAAGGGCGGTATTGGCCTTTCTGGAGCGGTCTTCAATGTTTCGCTTCCAGTCAAGTTTTTTGTCTAGAATAATTCCAAGGTGTTTGACCTCGGTTGAGAGAGTAAGTGCCACTCCGTTTAGGGTGGTAGGTTTAAATAAGGGAGTTTTATACTTCCTTGTGAAAATTACCATTTCTGTTTTGGTAGGATTGACGCTAAGTCCACATTCCTTGGACCAGACGTTTACCAGACCGAGTGCGTTTTGCAATAAGTCACTCAGGACCTGAAGATGTTTGCCCGTTGCCACGATTGCTATGTCATCAGCGTACGCTATGACTTGACAAGCGGTGCCCTTTAGGCTAAGAAGTAGAGTGTTCACTGTTAGATTCCAGAGTAGAGGGGAGAGAACGCCCCCTTGGGGGTGCCTCTGGTCACATACTTTGTGATGGAACCATCCCCCAGTTCTGATAGAATAGTTCTCTTTTCAAGAAGGAGCCCAACAAAATCTACCAGACAGCGCTGCACCCCCTCCATGAGAAGATAGTTAACAACAGAAAGCACCCTCGATATCGAGAAAAACTCCGAGCATGTATTCCTTTGCCCCCTTGGGGGGTGCCTCTGGTCACATACTTTGTGATGGAACCATCCCCCAGTTCTGATAGAATAGTTCTCTTTTCAAGCAGAAGCCCAACAAAATCTACCAGACCCCGCTGCACCCCCGCCATGAGAAGGGAGTTAACAACAGACTTCGGGAAGACATTGTTGAAAACACCTTCGATATCGAGAAAAACTCCGAGCGTGTATTCCTTTAAGGCCAATCCTTTTTCAATCGTCGATACGATTTCATGGAGTGCGGTATCCACGGATTTTTCTTTGGAATATGCATGCTGGTTCGGGGAGAGGTAATTTTTTATATTCCGTCGAATATATTCGTCGATGAGCCTCTCTAGAGTTTTAAGGAAGAATGAAATCAGGCTTATAGGCCTGAAATCCTTCGATTTCACATGAACGGCCTTGCCTCCTTTTGGTAAGAATACAGCTTTTGCCTTTGTCCACTCATGTGGTGCAGGATGTAAAAATCTGAGAAAGCAGGGGGCACAGTATGTCCTTAGCTTCCTGTACTTGAGAGGGAAAGATTCCGTCAAGGCCCGGAGATTTGTAGGGCTGGAAGGACATTAAAGCCCATTCCACCTTCTCCTTACTTACGACGTCCCTAACGGTATCACCCAGAGACAAGTAGGTTCTAGGACCGGGCGAAAAGCAGGAGCTGTCGTCCGAGCAGCCCGGGAAGTGAGTGCTCGTAAGGACCTGCAGCATTTCGTTACATGATGTCCAGTCACCGTCAGGCTTCTGGATAGAGTTCATACTCGAACAGGATTTCGAGCGAACTTTCCTCAGCCTCTTGGCTTCAGAGTTCTCTTCTATGTTGATGCAGAAGCTTTGCCAAGATTCGCGTTTTGCCCTCTTTATGGCCTTCTTGAAAACTTTGAGTGCGTCTTTGTATGGTTGCCAAAGACTTGTTTGCTTAGCATGATTGAAGAGCCTCCTGCTGTTCTTCCTCAGTGCTGAAATCTCAGGATTCCACAACTGGGGTTTCTTTTTGCCCTCCGGGCATTTGTCACAATGTTCACTACTTCATCAATTTTTGACGATGAGTCCAGCTCACCGAGAGAAACACTCTTCGTATTCGAGAGACTCGCTTCATCAGGTCTTGACGATAAGCAGGACTTATCGTGAGAAGCGTATCTGCGTAGAGAGGCCGACAGCGTACTCCTGTACTTTGCCCAGTCGGTTCGCTTTCTGTTCCCGTATGCTGTTAAAGGAGCAGGATCAAAATTGAGATTGAAACTAATGTAGAGGTGGTCAGGAAAAGAATGTTCCTTGGACACCTGGCAGTCCCTTATCCGATCGGACAAACCGCTCGACACAAGGGTGATGTCCAGCACTTCGCTTCTAACGGAGGTCACAAAAGTAGGGTCGCGCCCGCGGTTACATACAGTAAGATTATATAAAAGAACAAAGTCAAGTAAACACTCACCTCGAGAGTTGGTGTCGCTTGAGCCCCAGATCGTGTTATGCGAGTTAGAGTCTGCCCC
Organism: Rhagoletis pomonella; assembly: GCF_013731165.1. Lineage (NCBI taxonomy): Eukaryota > Metazoa > Arthropoda > Insecta > Diptera > Tephritidae > Rhagoletis > Rhagoletis pomonella. The sequence continues at coordinate 9,844 of NW_023459874.1, read as the reverse complement.
TATTATGACCGGGAGTTTCCTGCGATTTGCTTCCTTCACAGCTTCTTCCAGCCTGTAGGGTGGAAAAACATGGCTGTCGTGGGCCATGTAGGATGTTGCCAGCCAGATCACGCTCTCCTTCAGCTGGACGCTGATGCAGACAGTGTCCTCGTCGCTGTATTGGGAGAGTAAAAAATGAGAATATACTTTTTTAATTAGAATGCAAGCTCTGATCCTACCTATTACTGGAGCTGTTACCACCTGGTAGGCACCAGAGTTCAGTCCGCAAACCTTGTTTCTGACGATCCAAGGTTCTTGGACTAGAATCAAGTCCTCAGCTTTATCGCTGAGGCGAAGAAGGAAAGCAGCCGAGGCTGCCTTGGAGTGGTGCAGATTAATTTGTAGGATCTGCATCATCTTCAGAATTGGTTAAGTCCATTGCTTCTAGCTCCCTCTGCTCGGCGGCGGCAATGACTGTGATGTCATTGTCCTCCTCTTCCGGTTCGGATACCAGAAGCTGGTCTTCGTCCAGCGTTGCCCACCGACTGTAGACCGACCCTACGTAGGCAGATACTGAGCGCGTGTCGCTCTCATTGGGCCGTATGAATAAAAACTAAGCAATTACGTTTACTTAAAATTTCATACCTTTTACTTTAATTTTGTTTGAATAAATTGAGTAAAAGATCTGGAATTTTAAGAAAAAGCAATTGCTTATTTTTATTCATACGGCCCATTATCTGTCGCGGTATCGGATACACTCGTTGGTGGGTCCACAGGTCCACTCGTGGTGTTTCCTGTGTACCCCGCGCTGCCTGCTACCGATGCCGACGCGGGGGCCGCAGGTCCGCTGGAAGCGTTGCCTGTTTTGTTGGCCCCTTCGTCGGGAAAAATATCTGAGGGAGCGGGTCCGCTCCGTTTCCTCTTGCTGATCCGTTCTCTGGTGGATTTTTACTGTGATTGAGTAAGCCGTAGCTTATTACCCCACCACAATCCTCGAGAACTGGGACAGAAGCCGCGTTGATGGCAAAGCCAACAAAACGCTGCTTTCCGTTGGTCTGGCCAACACGGACTATCCTCCAATCGCTGATGCCCAGTCGGATGAACTCGATTATCTCCTCCGGTTTTGACAGCTCAGCTGGTACCCAGGTCCAGGCTCGCGGCCTGTTAGGGATTTCATCCCTATGGACGGCAACTAAGTCTGCCCCGGGCCACAGCTGTCCCTATGTGGAGATAGCTTCCTTATAGAGCCGGTCCGCGCGCTCATCGGCGCACGCTACCAGCTTAACTCGCCCTTGATGCCATCCGGCATCACGGATGACTGGTGCAGGGCCGGGGTACTTCTGAAGTATCCCTTTATATACGCTGCATAAACCCATCAGGACGGACTTCCAGTTGTCCGTGGTAATGTGGCCGTCCGGATGCCCCTTGTCTAACACCGCCAGCGTGAGGTGCTCTTTGGTAGCTTCACTGAACGGCTTCGTGTTGGATACGGCCATGGACGGACGGTTAGGTGGGGAGGAATCCCTATGCTTCTTGGACGCACTCGAGGTGTCGTCCTGAGATCGCTGTCTCTTGGAGTCAAGGTCCTTCCTTGGGTTTTCCTTCCCGCCTTTCCCGGAGGATCGCTTGTCGATGGCGGCGAAGACACCCATGGCCCGCTTGAGAGAGGCTTTTTGCTCCTCCGTCAGTTGGTCATGCGGGATTACCCCCAGCCTTTTGATAACCTTAGGGGCTGCCCTTCGGTCACGCTGGGCCCTGACGGAGGGCGAAATTCTAGTTGCTGCTTTGGAGCAGCCGAGGTCATTTGCCCCGGTCTTTGAGGATTTACTCGCGGGAGTGGTCCTCTGCTTGTCCGTGGAGGACTTTTGATCGACCACTACACCTTGCGGTTTTAGTGTGCCCTGGATGGGCATGGGGGAGGGGACCTTCCGCAGCTTTCCCGCTGGCTTCGACTTTCCCTCATGGGGTATAGTACCACCGGCATCCCTGGAGGTTCGCTTTCTCTCTGGGGGTTTAGCAATCCTTCCAGCTTCTGCGGAAGACCGAAGCTACTTGGGCCGTTCAGGCCCTCTCGGTTCCGTCGATGCGGTTTCCGAGGTGGTTGGTGTTTTGGACTTTTCATCGCCGTGTCCAGCGGCGGTACTACCCGTGCAGGGTTCCGAGGCTTCTTTATTTGTTTTATTCATTATTCTGGTTCTTTGACCACCTACTTAGCCGAGGCCTTTCGGTGGCCGGAAAATAATGAAAGGCGAAAAAACCCGTCCACCGTTACTCCCGGAGGCGGACAAGTATCGGGGAGGCGCCGTTAGAATACAGTCGGAAAGCCCCCTGTCTGCAAACCTTCCAATGGGCACGGTGACGCATGATGCCCTGGATTAGGGGGTGGGGGTCGATTTAACACCCTCAGGGTCTAGATCCATGGTGTTCTGTAGAAACAGGGTCATCTCTTGAAGGATGCATTTCGCGTACTATGGTCTTGATGTGGGAGTGGCTAGGCATACAGGGTCCCCTGTATGCTGTGTTACGGTTCATCCACCCCCGAAGAAAGTTACTAGAGCGAAGAGTTTGGAAGCATACAAAATAATTTAATATACACTCTACATATGTACTAAAAATTCACACAAAAGTCGATGCATCGAAAAAAATACATCGATATATCGATGTATATCGGAAGGTCCAAAACATCGGTTTTATTCGATACATCGAATAGCAAACATCGATGCTTCCGATGCATAGATGTTCTTTTGCATCCCTAAATAAACTCAAAGGCACAGAAATATGTACTACATAAGCACAAACTTCAACGCAAATAATAAAACGATAAATATCAGCGTGACACATATTTAAAATAAAAAGTAATGTATTTTTGTTTACTAAAATAGTCTATTTTTATAAGATAACTTTTTAGGTATCTGGCAACTCCTAGAATTGAGCCATCTACGTCATCAAGATGGGGGACATGGCTGATGTCGTAATCTTGTATTCCATGAACCTTGGCCCAATATGGATTCAGACCTTTTACTCAATTTGTTTAAATAAATTTAAGTGAAAGGTTTTCAGTTTTAAGAAAAAGCAATTGCTCAGTTTTTATGCATTGTCTTTATTTTAGACAAATTTATGGAATTTTATAGTGGATATTTTTTACTGAACATATTTTGTTGATTTTAGTGCTTATTTTAAGCGCTTAGATTGGGATTTTTCGCGCATATTTTTATCTTCTCTAGTCATTAACATAATTAAGTTTATATACATACTTCAGTTTCCCAGTTTTTCTATTTTTTTAACCTTCATGCGCTCGGTAGTCTACATTTGTGGCATTTTCGCTGAAACTTTTAAATAAACAAAATAATACCACCACAAACGTGTACGAGGTTTTCAGAAGCTTCATGAAAATCAATTCTAAACAGTTTTGGCTATTAAGCTTACAAAAAAATTATTTCCGATACCTTAATATATATATATATTATAGTAAAACTGTTAAAACTTTAAAGAAAATTTAATGTTTCGGAACACAAGGGCGAAAGTGTATTGAATTTGTTTTTAACTTTATTCGTTTAGGATAAAAAAAATGATTTAAAAGGACATTTTCAATACCTATTCATCCTTGTGCACCAAAAATTTAATGTTTTTCAATTCTTCAAAATTTGCTCTTTGTTGGATGTCCATTAAGGTGGTCCAAAAATGCATATGAAAATGTATAGTCGGAAATTTTATCCTCTCACCTCTAGAATTGTTCTAAACCGAATAAAATATACCCTTATTTCTTTTATTTTGAAATCAAAAAATATTTAGAGGTCGCTCAAAGCATCCAAAGTTTTCCATGTATTTTATATGGAGAATAAACAACTTCGTAGAAATGGTATAGAATAGTTAAAAATTAATATTTTTCTATCAGAAAACTCTGTTTATCTGCAGGATGTTCCCAATAAAAATACCTGTGACGAACCCGGGTTATCCGGTCTATAGCTGGGCTGTGCACTATGGGCAATATGAGGCATTTGCGGATCAAAAATCTGTAAATTTTTTGTTTTTAAAGTTACGATCATGAAAATTTGCGTGTAGATAGTGTAAACCATGTAAATTTAAACCATGCATTTTTAATTTTTGTATCTCATTTGGTTCCCGAGATATGGACCTATGGAAAACATAAAAAGTACACTTTCTGATTAAATGGAAAGAAGATATTTGAATATTGGTATTAAACGATTGTTTTTATAAAATATTATTTCAGATATATTTATAATTTTTAGATAGATTACCCTTTATTCAAAAAAAATATATATTTTAAACAAAATTTTTACTGAAATATTGCATTATAGTAGGTGCCATAAGAAAAGTATATAAAACCACCCTAATACAAATTTTTTTCAAGAATATACCAAATGAGCTTTGAAAAAGGCTTATCGTTTTCTAAAAATTATTGACTAAAAATAGTATATGTTTTACATATTAAAAATACATTTATCAAAATGCTTCATTTATTTGCTGTTTCAATCGCTTCACAATCTGGAATGATTTCACTTATTTTCAACAGGCCTAGAGCATCTTCTTCAAGTTCTTTGGTGATTCTTGCGTATGGCTTACGAATGCTTCTTATGTATGGATCTGATGTATACAATAATGTACAGAAGATATCTTCGTTTGTCGCCAATCTTGAGTGTTTTCTTGCGTGATGTAGCCTAAATTTCTTGAAGTCTTTGTTGCGGGACTCTTGTGCGTCTTCTGAAAGTTATCCGATTGGTAATACAGAAAAATGTTTTATAACACTCTCTCCATGGATCAATAGCTTGTGCACCGAGGATGGCATATAATACCATTTGTATTTGTTGACATATATTCTTGCTATTTCCAATGCATAAACGCCAAACTTTTCAGCATCAGTCATAACACCCGAAGATAAAGTTTGTAGAATGATTAACAGTCTGAGTATCAGCACCTCATCAACTCCAGTTATTTCAGCAGAACAAGTGGCGTTCGAAAAAAATCTTGCTGTATTTCCATCATTGGAGTTGCCACTTACTTGCCGTGGCTTATTTATGATTAATCCCAGCTTTTCTCGAAAAAGTCTTTGCACCGCAGTTTTCTTTTCTTCTTTTGCCCTTTTGTGTACTTCATTTGTAGCAGACCATTTTTAAAAAGAAAGGTTATAGGATATGTGCAAAACCATCTCCATGCATCTAATCCATGCATGTAATGTTGATAATCCATATCGGAAACTGCTTTCGTCTTCAGGTATGACCGCTACTTTCTCTAAATTGTTCATTAGGCGCGGAGTAGCACCACATATAGTACACGTAGAGCTGGAAGCTGTGCCTGTTAATACCTGGGTAAATTTTCTATCGACCATTGTAAGGAAAAGTTTTCATTGGGGTTTCCTCTGAAAACTATTGGAATTGGTCTACAAAATCTTACTGATGAAGGCGCGGGATTTTGCCAGATAATAGAACCAGATGCTTCATCAATTAATTTCAAAGGAACACAAGAAGCAATGAACAGATTTGAGTCTGAAATCAAATCAGACTCCTCTGGAAGTTGTTGTTTGTACTCGCTTTGTCCAGATAAGCCGTCACATCCCCACTTGCTATATAAAACCAAGTTTTTTAGTCCTGATGTATTCACGGAGTTAATCAATAAAATTCTCGTAGCTGTGTGGTCCACTAAATGTTGAAAAGATGTTGTTTTTGCAGAAGAGTTGGTTATTTCCATCGATGAATCAGGTGGGCAGCATATTTGTTTACATCTCTGTATTTTGTAATATGACGGCAGCAGAAAATATTTCCTTTCATTCGTTAGGTTCCTCAGGTACAAATACTGCGCTTTGGTAAGATCTAAATCAATATAAGCGCTTAAAGCTTATTCACCTGGTAATATTTCAGCATTACATGACTCAAACGATTCTAAGACAGTTTTCTTCTTTTCGGTATCTGCCGTCCTTATAGCTTCCACAATATTAGCTTCAATTCTTTCACCCATAGATCGCAGTCCTTGCAAATATGCTTCATATATGTGCTCAAATCCGTATTCTCTCAAAAGTGTAGTGTTTTTGCGCCTTTTACTCGGTTCTGAAGAAATTTCATTGGAGGTATACAGTCTTCCTCGCTTTCCAGAAGATGTAGAAGCCGTAGAGAAAGCTGCATCGTCTTCAGTCATGGAAACCGGCAAACTTACCGAATGCTCTCCATCAAGCCAATCGCTATTTTCTTTAAGAAATCAATCCCTTTTGCGTTGAGCCTTAATCCAACGCGTATTGCATTGCCATAATAACTTTTTTAAAATCATTTATTACAAATTCTGCGTTGACTTCCGAAACTTGATATTTTTCCCTTAAAAATGCGGATTAGGCCGACTCATTGCTTCCGTTCTCTATATAAAAAGCAATAGCGGACGTTTTGGAAACTTTAAAGAACTCATTGCTTCAAATTTATTGCTTCAGGAAAACAAGCTTCTTTGTACTAAATATGTAGTTCCGAACGCAGTAAACTGCCCGTATCAGCATGCAGATGTTTCTTAACCATTGTGAATTGCAGGTAGCAATACTAATTTTCCACAGTTCCAGTACCTAGCAGGTAATCGGACATATTTTTTCTCGAAAACGAGCGCCCCTATTCTAGATGTATTCCTTACCCATTGTGGGTACTGGAACTGTAGAAAATTAATATTGGTACCTGTAATTCACAATGCATGCTGATACGGACAGTTTACTGCGTATTCCCCAAAAGATAGGTGTGAATTGCAGGTATCAATATTAATTTTGTGCAGCTGGAGGACCTAGCAGGTAATCGTACATACTTATATTTTGCGGTCAAGTATATCCTTAAAACTAGGCAGCTAACTTTTTTATTGAGAGTAAATTCGTATTTCTTGGTAATTCCGTATGCATGGTGCAAGGTAATTTTTTCTAAAAATTATTAGAATCTCACAAATTAAACATCAGGTAAAAGGTGCGGTTGTCTAGTTTTCGAATATATAAATTGTTTTTTGTTAGGTTTATTATTTATAGGGTTAAAAGCCCAGTGATACTAGTAGCGGCTGAAATCCCGCATTCTCACGTAGTGTCACTTAAAACATCATAACTTCAAATGGCGCAAACTTGCGCAAACTTTTTTTTCGTGTAGTAGGTGGATTTTTCATGCTTTTAATGAATTCAAATTCAAAACATAGCCAAACGGCGAAAACCTTCGAATCCTTCATCGGAATTATTGCTGCAACCTGTTATTCCAAAATAAAACATTTATAGCTAATTTTAAATCTGAATATAACATGTAACTCAAGTCCGTATTTCTTAATAGGTCCTTGCTAGGGAAAAATTCCTAAACTGCGGATCTGAAAATTACTGATTTGCGAGTAAAAATTTCAACAATTTGAATATGTCAACTTCTTACGCAATTTTCACTTTATTTCATTAAATAAACACACAAAAAATCATTAGATTATTAAAGCACGCTTTATTCCCTAAATAATGATACCAAACACTTATGTTATTTACAACTTTTCAAAAATGCATTTATGATCACCCTTTGTACTAGTTCGATCCATAGTGCTGTGGCTCAGTCGGATGTTGGGTTCCCTTATCCAAACGTTAAAATAAATACGCGAATGATTCTTAGATTACGCTCCTTGGCGGCGTTTCCGCGTCACACCATATAAGTACTACTTGGCAGCGTTTTCACGTCCCACCAATATAACGTATTGCTTTGGCAGCGTTTTCACGTCACACCATATACCTTAAACACCTACCTACTAAGCAACTTAGTCTTCATAATCGTTGCTTTGCCCTTCCAATCTGCATTTGCACAATCGACTGGAGTATACGACTACTCTACCAGAAGTCATCTTTAATTCCAATTGCTGCTCTATTTATACTGTCATGCACGCAGGCAGACAGTTATCCTAACAAAATTGTTGCTAACATCTTGCTTATTTCCTTTTACTTGCTCCTACATTAATACGTATGTATGTACTTCAGCCCTCAATATAAATATGTACATACATATGTATGTCAATTTCACATATTTAAATATATATATCCAATAATTCATTTAATATGTATATATATATAAGTAAATAAATACAATTCAGGTCTACGTACATGTATATATGTATATATAATATAAAAATTCAACAATTCAGTTTCATTAAATGTGACAGCCAATTGTGAAGTCCCTGAGTGTAGGGACCTGAGGTCTTCACATACCCGATTGTTTACTTAACCATTTTTTCATTGCAACTATAATTTATAGGTCCGCCAAAAACCCACTAAAACCCCGAAAATGCAGTGGGGCGGCCAATAAAAAATTGCTGGTATTAAAAAATTGTTAAATAAACAATTGGGTATTATTATTGAAAGTCTCCTGAAGAGAACCAGAGTTTTTCGATCGAAAACTATTTACTTTCAAGAATTGAATACCATTTCTACGAAAAAATTTATTTTTCCCATATAAGAATAAATGGAAAAGTTTGAGCGCTTTGAGCTACCTCTATATATTTTTTGATTCCAAAATAATAAAATAGGGGTGTACTTTTTCGATATAGAACAATCCTAGGTGGTGAGAGTAGGGACATGAATTTCAATACGATATGATACCATATCGATACTTTTGGCATTCGATACCGATATTTTCTACTCGATAGTTTTAAAATGATACTTTCTGGAATCGAGTACCTGAACTCTAGTATCGTATCGAATGTCATAAACTCGCATTACAAGGATAAAGGTAAAATTATTGGTGACATACCATAACGCCATAGCCATAACCATTGCCATAACCATAACCTCATTAACTATCATCGATTATAGGTACCATAACCATAAACAGCTGATTTTTCGTAGGCTACATATTAATTATGGACATCAGCAGAAAGATAAATTAATTGTCTTTATTTTGGCATCGTTAGTTTTTAAATCGAATTGAAGTTCATAAGATATTAATATTTAAAAAAATCAAAAAATTTTATATAAACCTTTTATATCTTTTTTTATATTTTTGCACCAAATAATTTTGGCACAGTTGAAATTAGCGTGAGAAGTTCTATCGAGCCACTTTTTTGGTTTTTGCATAGCTAAATGGTGCATATTGAATACTTATGCCAAAACTTTGGCTGTGAACAATCTTGCTTTTTTGAACATCTGGCAAAATGCACTTCGGACATCAGCTGATATGGTTATGGCGGAAAACCAAAATTCAATTGGTCTCTATGGCTATGGCGTTAAGGTGTGGCACCACTAATCGAATACAGTGTTGGCCATACGGTTGATTGGAACAGCTTATGTTATGGTTATGTCCACTAATTTAAGCTTAATGTTATAAACATTTCTTCCCGATATAAATTCGGCTTTAAAGAGCAGGAATTTCTTAATATAGTTAGGATTGCATGTGGTGGAATTTGAACCCGCGACCTCGGTGTTTTATCTAATTTCGTTTCAGGTACAGAGGAAAGAAATCTCCAGATGCAATACTCGCTGAAATTTATTGGTGGTACCTTTGAAGAAGAGGAAGACGAGGAAAAAGAGGAAGAAGGGGAAGACAAAGATGAAATTCCAGAATATCTGTTGGACGAAATTATCGACCTTTCTGATGATGATGACGATGACCAAGATATTAGAGAGAGCAGTGATGTTGATCCACAGCCGCCTGCTAAACGCCAACTGGCCAAATCATTAATTTAATTAATTTAATTTTTTTACTTAAAACTTTTCATAACTAACATTTCAAAATTCTATTTTTTCCATATTTTTATAATTTCTTTTTGAATGTTTCTCCAAAACCAACACTGAAAAAATTGGTACATAAGAAATGAGAAGTAAATTAATATTAACCTGGAAAACGCAAGTTTTGTATTATGATTGTTTTCTTTTCAAATGAAA
>NW_023459873.1:0-46754 GCF_013731165.1 Rhagoletis pomonella | reverse complement strand
AAGTAGAAAAAACTCCCTCCTTAAAATTTAGTTTCTGACTTATACGACAATTTCGCGCAAAGGGGTCGATATAATTTTAGTGTAATAAAGTTGATTTTTAATACTTTTTTTTTGCTGTCGGGATTTCGCACTTTTACGTTCGAAATTTTGATGAAAATTTATTAAATTTTTTTACATTTTGCATACAGTGTGAAACTTTGATTTATGTGATTGATTTGGCTTAAGTATCTGTGTATATTTTCAATAAGGAAATTGCGTGAAAATAATAAACTAATAAAAGTGATATCTAAAAAAAAGAAGTGAGTACCAAATCAACACCAAATTTTTCCAAACATAAACAATTCATAGGAAAACGTCTATAAAATAGTGTAAAGAAAGTGAAATTAATAAAATGAAAATTGGGGCGTTGGAATGTTGCGAGCACATGTGTCGGCAAAAGCAGCAGCAACAATAACGGCAATAAGCGCCAAGCCAAGCGCTACACTTAGGTCTACGTATGTACATATGTATTTTCACAAGCGATCTGTGGTTGTTGCAGCATTTAAAGTAGCAAAACAATAAAAATACCAAAAAAACAACAATAATAAATAGCAATAGGAATAGCCTGCAAACAAACAAAAGAAAACACACAGCGCATTTTATGCGTTTGGCGCTTTTTCACAGAATTCAGGCATTTTCAGCGCTTTGAAGATTTGGGGCAGGCCAAGTTAGCAGCAGTGCGGCACAATTTGCTATGCCTTTGCATTGGCCTTTGTTAGCCAAACAATGCATTTACAAACAACGTACACATTGACACACACACACACACAAACTACGTAGACGTGTAGGTACTGCATGTATTTGGCTTTGCGTTTAGTTGGTGCAAATAGTTGTTGGCTTTGTGGCAACTTTATACATTCATACATACATATGTATCTATAAAAGGTGCTAATAGCGCGGTAATGTGGCCTTGCAACGTGCACAACAAATCAGCCTATACAAATAAAACAAATTGCAACAAATTGGCCTAGTCAAGCAGTGTAAAGTACAAAAGGCGTACACAAATGTATGCTTGCTGATATGGGGCAGTAGGAGGAAAAGTAAAAATCGCAAGATTTGCAAGTCGTTAGTTAGTAAGTAAGGATGTTTGTTAGCTTGTTTTTTGTGTGTAATGTGGCAAGATATTTGCATCCATATGTAAGTGTTAGAGCAGCTGTGCCTTGGCAAAGGTAATCAGTTTTAACTATATTTAAATATTTTTACTGGTAAGAACCAACAAATGCAGAAGTTACCAAAAGTCGCTGAATGCCCTGTAATTGTTGCAATTTTTTTTGCAGCGGTTTTTGTTGAACAAATTCTGTATTAAGAACCAGAAATTCGTTGAATTTTTCTAAGTTCTGTGTAAAGTTTGAAAGTTTGACTTATATGGTTGTATTGTTTTGACTAAAGCATGAACCATATTTTTATAAAAAAATTTCAACTATTTTCTAAAAAATTTTTCTAAAAATTCGCATTAAAAAGTTATATGAAAATTTGTTGAATTGTTCTACGTCCTGTTTAAAGTTTAAAAGTTTGACTTATACCATATTAACCATATTTTTATAAAAAAATAACAAAAAAATTTGAACTTTGAAAAATAACTGCAAATAATAAACAAATTTCACTTTTCAAACAGGTGAGAACCCTTTTGAAACTTCAATTTTCTTTAATCTCTTTAGTCTGACATTGGGATAAAAATTTCAATTAATTTTTCTACTAAGTTGAATCTGATTTTTCCAGTATGTGGCTATCCTTTTAAATATCTACATATGCGTAGCCTTTTCAAACCCATTTCGCTTGATACCCATGTTTGAATAATTCATTTAACTTATTAACTAACTTGAGTTTGTTGTGATCTCAATTACCTAACTGTCTTACTCTAAATTGAATTTCATTTTTTAAACAAGTGGCAACCATCCCATATGTGTTTAAGAAATAGAGCTTTTTCAAAAACTTTTCGATTGATACCCATATTGTAATAATTTATTTAACTTACTAAATAATTTGAATTTAAGTTTTTTTTTTTAACAAGTGGCAACTCTATCGAAAAAACAAGACCTTATTGCATATCTGCATGCCATGCCAATTAGTTTGAGCGAAACCGAATTATTTGAATTCAACAGCAGCAAGTTGAAATACACTTTCTCCAGATTTTTGCGTTCTTTCAGCCGGAGTGGCTAGCATTACTTTTAGGGTCTTGACATCGGAAACTGGACTTTCACTTTCGTGATGCGACCCCCCGGGTGCGAATATCTAAAAACTAACATCCGCGGATGCGGATGCGAATGTGGATGCCAAGTGTTTTTTAAATTCTGTTTTCAAAGGTGTGTCTACCAGGCGAATCGGATCAGAATATTGTTATTTTTTTTTTAAGGACGCTATTTTTTTATAAGCCTTTGAATCTAATCTAACTAAAGGTCACAGCTTTTTAATTATTTGAGCATCGATTCTTTTTATAGCCAGACGTTGATCATTTCTGCTGGAAATTCCTATTGAAGGAGCTTACTCTTTGACTTTAAATAGCAAAGAAGCGATAGTTTTACCACAGAAGTTTTTAGCCAAGGATCCAATGTATATCCCTTTGAAAGAAATATTGCCCGACAAGTAAACAAAATTACTGTTTTTAAATTTTTTTGCTAAAAATAAATTCCCCAAAGAGCCCCATTTGAAATAATTGAAACGAATATATGTAACATCGAAAACAAATCACGAAAATTTCGTTAAGAATTGCAGTGAACACTTTCCTCTTTTGTGTCTAGTAGTTTTTTTTAAGATTGGTAAAAAAAAAATCGTAATAAAGAAAGAAACCAATGCAGGGTTTTAAAACATTTAAAGCGTTTAAAGACATTTTTGTCAAAGTTGATATAAATGACATTTGACCAGTCCATTATTGTGAATACGAAAGCGAATGCGAATGTTAAAGTTCGAAAAGAGCTAGGGTTATATTTATAAACAAAATATATAAAAAAGCATACGAAATTGTTCCATATTTTAAGGGGAACATGCAAGTAAGTACGATTTCAAAGCGAGTTTCTAAAAGTAAAATAGTGTGTCCCATCTTATTATATCGAGCACTAACCGCCAAAATAACGTAAGCGCCATTTTTTTCAAAATTTTCTTTTTGATGCAGAAATGTATCTAGATGCTCTAGGAATATTTCTGCATGAAAAAGAAAATTTTGAAAAAAATGTCGCTTACGTTATTTTGGCGGTTAGGGCTCGATATATATAAATAGGTTTATTTTGTCAATTGCAACTCTAAGAGCCCCACAAATAAGAAAAAATTTCGCACAACTGACTTTTATTGAGGGCACCCACGCACAATTACTAGAATAGTGACTCATCAAAGCTTTGTACATATGTACATACTTGCTTACAAATTAATGAACACTTGTACTAAAGCAAAGCCTTTGTAAGGATATCGCATTACTGCTAAATACTTTACAAAGCGAACAAACTATTAAATACATATTTTAGAAAGGATTGTCGCCTAGATGATAGTAGTCATATTTAGTCATACAAGTGCACATTGTTTTACAAATGAATATGATTGCTGCAAGCCTTTAAACGAGCGGCTCAACACATCTGCATACATACATACACACGTACATATATGTAGATTGCTGGGGACACGACCACGTTTAGCTAAACATTTGCTTGCCTACTGATTTGCCTCATTGAATGCACTGAAATGCACAATTCATACACACATACATACATATGTATGCACATAAGTAAATGCCTGAAGGTGTGCATATAATATAGCGCATTTTAGTTCTTCAATTTAGTTTAATTAATTTTGAAAATGTTAAGTACGAATGTGAATATGCTTTTGACAGGATATTTACTTATGCACCTTCTCATCAAGCGGTAGCGAAGACAGCAGGTGTGCAGCACAGTTAAATACATACACAAATTCAAGTGAACAAACACATGAAGATCTTTTGTGGGCATATGTACATTAGAGTGGTGCCCATTTTTGTATGCGGAAAAAAATTTTCATCCTAGAAAATGGGGCACCCTCTTAGTTTTTTTTCCTTTTGATATTTGTAATACCTATACTGGAGCTTGTGCGATTTTTTTAGATAATTTAAATTTGAAATGTTCTTAGGATACTTAACAAATTGTTTGATTAATATATGTACACAATACTTCTAGAGTAAAATATGAGCATCATGAGCATCCTCTAAATTTATGCATAGAAACGAGCACCTCTTTCGGCAAGTGGAAAAATTTTGAAAGGCGCCGCATACCCTATCTTCGAAAATTTGTTTTTCGACCACTCTAATGTACATGTGTGAGCATATTTGCTACCCAGTATGTGCGCAACGTTATGTAAATGCAATTAATATTTCCAACAATGCCAACATTTACTTCCGTTGACGTCCTCATCTAGTACATCGAACGTAGTCGACGTTAGCAGCGCACAGTGCCTTGTTAGTAGTCAACGTTCCCTCTATCGTCACCCTGCAGAAAATCGGACTAGCTCAGAACAAGCTCAGAACTACACCTTTTGCCGACAGTGCTAGTTCTAGCTCAATACCCAAGCAATGCTTTCAACTGTCCAGTTTTACACGGCGATGTCATTGGCGATGGCAATTGTCGTCCAGTGCTTTACTTTGCAACTAGTTTTTAGCCGGTTCCGTTTTGAACAGTTTTTTTTTTTTAATAAGAAAACGTTTTTAAGAATCGATTTTGGATATTTTTTCCTTTTTTATTTTCCAACGATGCTAGAGTCGGAGGTCTTCTCGCTGAGCTACTTTCTATTGCACGAGTGAATTTCCACATTGACACCGCAAGTTTCAGCTGTCCTTTGTCAAACTGCCTCTAAATTTTACTGCAGGGCAACACCACCACCACCGCTACAGCACCTTCAATACCCTGCAGTACGGGGGAGTGACTACAGGACTGCTGAATGGGTAGCTCCCTGATAAACACCGTCAATTACCGACCGACTACTTGCAGTGTATTTCATCGATTACTTTTACAAGGCAATGTCCTAGGCGGTAGTAACCATCGGCTCTCTCTGCACTACCTGGAGTTACTAAAGTAGTCACTTGCGTGATTTATGGGCGCCCTCTGTCGTAGTTTTTCGCTATTCTACTTACGACTGGTTCGACTCTGCACTACCATGTGCACTACCACGGGTTAATAGAGTAGCTACTTACCTAGGAGTCGGTGCAGTAGCGGTTCAAAAGTAGCGATTGACTCCAGCAGTACTGGAGGGTATACTTCCTACATACATATGTACGTACGTATGTACGTATAAACATTATATTAATGCCCGTTTGTGCAGTTAGATGATAGGAGCACTGTCTATGACAACTTTTAATTACACACCAACGCGTACGCACATACATACATACATACAACATGCAACATACACCTGTGTGTACCAATGTATGTACAAATGTGTGTATATCTTTATTTGCTCCTTGAATCACATTATTGCGGTTATGCAATAGTGCCAAGCAGGCAGACAATCAAATGTTACCACAAGTACGAGTATGATTGTGCGATCGATGCAGCCAGCTTGCCAAAGAGTGACATCCTCATCAGACGGCTTAACGCTAATTGCACGTCGGTAGCGCTTTTCGCTATACATATGCCTAAACACACACACATACCTGCCCGTACATATTTAAACTGCGTATTGCCTGCCGGCTTACTGTTGCACTGCCGCATATCTACCTTTCTCATTTACATACTTATATATCTACGCAAATATTACATTTTTCACTGTTGCCACTTTGTGATTACTGCAATTAGATAGAAAAAAAAAGTTGTGTGCCGGAAAATGCGCTCCAGCTGCTTAGCTAAGAATTTTCTTTACCATCGTGTGCTGCTGTCGCTTTTGTAGCTATAATTGGCATGGCTTCCTATATTATCGCAGAGAATGCTGTCTCTGCTGCCCAGATGGGTGCGTTGCCTTAATTAAATTAGCCACAAATTTGCTCTTCTTTTGATCACTGAGTTTAGACTGTGTTGTGAAATGATTACTTTTAGTGGTCTAATCAAAATACCTTTCGTATAATTAAATATACTACAAGTTGAGTGGCGACTTCTGTTTATATTTAATATGAAGCATTTTAAGCAGCTGCTATTTGACAGCTTAACTCAAGCAGTTTAGTGAATTCCTTTATACGCAATTTTACTATATACAAATATACATACATACATATATTGCACATAGTACTACACCTTGCACAAATAATGTCGAAAAGACGATTCTTATCGGTTGGGTGATGACCTAATATCACCTCTGTTTAATTAAAAAGTCGATGTTCTTGGCAGAAAAAAAGATAAGCAAACCTTCATAAGATTCCTTTCGGCATTCCAGTACCATCCGCGTTATACCAGTTGGCCTCATGCCCCATTAAAGGAATAAATATGTACGTAGTTTTTATCGCGGAGCTCCAACAGTCACAATGGCCCACAGAGCAAAGCATTAGCGTACCATTTCTAAGGGTTCCAGGTTGAAGTTCTCGGGCAAGGAAATAATTTTATTTTACAACTCGCTGATGCCCGCGACTTTGTCAGCGTAGCTTAATACTTTTTCAAATACTTGAAGATTTTTAAAGCTAAAAGGGTAGCTTTGATGAAATTAAAGACAAAGCCCCGCTGTCAAAGTTAAAAGGAAGTGCTAAAATTATTAGATGTGTTTTGACATTTTGACATAATTTTTCCGGCGATGTCTCTCGAAAATAGCTGCGACTTAAGAGTCCACTTTATATCGGGTATGCTACGGCCTAGGTTTCCACATGGTTGCATTTTATAAAAATGTAATAACTACAAAAAGTTTTTGCTCTTACCTTTGGAAAGTTTTGTAATGACTTTAGCCATTTTAAGTAAAAGATTCTCATATAAAACAAAGAAAATTTTAATGCAAAGTTTGTTTTTATAAATAAAATTTGATGTGTTTCCTTCTGGAGATAAAATGTACAAATTATCGGAGCTAGTAATGCGGGAGCAAGCGACATATGGTTGACTGTGTGAAAAACAACTGGTCCTCAAGTCTATGCCTACAGCCTTAAGCGTTTGTGCTTGCGACTTGTTAATTAAAAATGAAAGGAAAACTATTGGGAATAATTGATAACTACCAGATGCTTTAAAAGGAAAAAAGTTTAGAGAGTTGCCACCTGTTTGAAAGTTTCAGTTTAAATTGATAAGATAAAGTAAATTATGCGCCTTCCATCTCATAAGAAAAAGGTTTAAGGAGGCTTACAGCCGAAAATATTTTTGAGCCGGGTTGCCTCCTCTTTGAAAATATTAATTTAATTTAATTAACCGGATAAATCAAATATTACCTACAACAAACTATCAAAGTAAAGAGATTTAGGAAAGCTTACTGCCGTACTGAAATACGTATATAAATATTTGTGTCAGACTCAAGACGTTTAAGAAAGTTTATTGTCGAAAATATTTTTCAGGTCCGTTGCCAGCTTTTTGAAAAATTTAATTCAATTAAATTTATAGGATAAGCTAAATACTTAAAACAATAGGCAACTACGAAGCCCAATATCTCAAGAAATATATCGTCGATGTTTTTGCAAAACTGCCCATCGCCCAATTGCAAAACCGCCTATCTTACGGCACTCAAATTTTACAGGAGAGCGAATAAACGTTTTATTCTTTGAAGGCATTGCCTTGGTAGCGGTATTTTCTGCAGCATTATTTTACAAATCTGTTGTTTTAATAACAATTTAACATACATAAATCTAGATGCCTGGAGTTTAGGGTTACCAAATCTCATTTTTGCCACAACGGCAATTGAGGCGGTTTTGCAACTGGTCGATGGGCGGTGTTGCAAAAACATCGACGATATGTAGATGTTAGTGATTTGGTGGTCCAGAACTTTTTTGGTCGAGCACTTAATATTAATATTAAAGGCTGAAATTTTCAGGATTTTTTTTTTAGATATTTTTCACAAAATTTCCAGAGGGAAGTGTAAAAAAATAGTCGCGAAAAAAGCACTCTAATCTCTAATATCTACATACATGTGTATAGTACTGAAGAATGTACATACATATATACTATGTACACATGCAATAGTTCTCAGATAATTAAGGAGTTTACGACTGCCGATTCTCTTTTCAGACCAAACAATTATTCACATTCCCATAAAAATTCACACGCACATTTATGTGTAGATATGTATGTACGCTTTTATGGCTAGTTGATTTTTATGATGACGCATTGAATGAAATTCTCGCCAACTCCCTGGGAGATCGAAATTATGCATTTCCAATTTGTCGTTTTTTCCTATCGTTTCCCATATTTTCCCATACATATCTATATACATATGTACATACGTATGCAAGAATGCAGTTGTAAAATGCTATAAAATGAATTGACTTGTGTAAAGTTGGTGGCAACAACAGTCAATCACTAAGGCAATATAAAGTCAAGTCAAATGGCCGCATGTTGATGTTGTTGTTGTTGCGGTGACTTTTACATCCATACGGCGGCAATGTTAAACGTTTTGAAAGCAGTTCAGAGGGCCACAAAACCGACTGTGAAAACAGCAGCAGCAGCAGCAGCAGCAGACCACTGCAACACCAACACCAGCACCAACACCAACGGCAAAATCAAACAAGCAAAGGCAATAAAATTCTCGAAATGACTGGAAAAATGCAAACAACAGCAACATCAACAACAATAAGAGCAATCGCGGTCACAAAAGTCAAATACATACAACTACTACATATTGCATTCCATCACAAGGAGTGCTCATATTACCAGCAGCAGCAGCAAGTGGCATGCGGCATGCGGCATGCGGCATGCAGCATGCAGCGCGTTGCAACAAGCACAACAAAAAATGAGTGCAATAAAAATAAAACATTTGCAAGAAAGCAAATCGCGCAGTAAGAGATGCGATAATAAATTTTATTTTTACTACACATGGCAAGAAAGCGGCAGCTAGCGGCATAAACGCCACATAATCGCAAACATTCACATCCCTGTGTGTGTGTGTGTATGTGTGGGTTAGTGCTGCTGCTCTTTGTGCATTTTAATGCACACGCGTTTATTGCGTATTTACTATCTATGTATGTAGCATAAGTAGTAGAAGCAAGCAGCTGGCGAGTTCCTACATATTTAGTCGTGCATACATAGATAGATGCGCGTTCCTGAAATAGCAAAGATGTGAATGTGGCAAGGAGTTGGCGCACACATGGCACTTCTAGATTGACTCTGCGAAAGTGAATATGACTTTGCGCGAAACAAAAACTAACTTAGTAATAGCAAATAAAGCAATAAAACGCCTATGCGGCAGTTACTTGGCGACGCGCGAACCCAATTTTCTGTCTGTTTTCGGACGCAATTCAATTGCGCGTATAAATAGGCTGGGCTGCGTGCGTGCAATGTAATGAAACACCACCAACAGCCGGCGGCGGCGGCGGCGTCGATGATGAGGAGAACCACTGTATTTCGCCCAGTTGTCCATAAATTTGTATCTATGCGATGGCTCACAGCCATATTTACATTTGCTCTGCATACAATTGCGTTGAGCTGAGTTCTAAGTGAGCAGAGGCTGCATGCATGCGAGCGATGGGGTGGCATTAGGCGCGGCTAGTCAGCAGCAAAGTCAACAAGCGGGTGCTACTCATAATTTACGAGTAGATGCACGCGCGTTGCCTATCAGCAACAAAAGCAAAACCAAGGAGTTGGCTGTGTGTACGTTTAGAAATTAAAGTTTGCAACTACAAATGTATTTGTATGTAAGTACATGTTTGCCATGCATTGGCGTAGCCAAGACTACAGAAGAGGGGGAACGATGATTCAGAAAATTTCAGCGATAACATAATTGATAACAAAATATTTTTTAACCCTTTCACGACCTATAAAGCTAACATAAAAAAAATTTACTGCGCTACTCGGTCATCTACCTGGCTAAAAACTGCATTCAATTTTGTTGCTCGTATTCCTTCTATTTTTCTTATTTAGAAAAAGCGATATTACTCGTTAAACGCAAAAAAAACGCAAATTAGGATACAGTGAAATACCAACACAATATACCAAAGTATTCAAGATCAACAAACTTTAACAAAATTGAGAGAGAAAAAGAGGTATGATCAAAACTAAATGCCGTTTTCGTAGTTTTATTCTCAAGAACGCTTAAAACGCCAAACCGAAATGAGAAAAAAACCTTCTGAAGTTGTTTCTTACGAAGGAAAGAGAGAGCAAAATTGTCGAGAACGTTTTTAACCCGTTATTAAGAACAAAATCTTGGGGAACGTTTCCGAAACAAACCAAATGCGAACAATACATTCGGTAACATTTTTAAGAGAACAAAATGGGTACAAAAGTCTCCGGAGCGTTCTGGAAAATAACAAAACGGTACCAAAAGTCTAAGGAAAATTCTCTCAAAGAACAATTTGGGAGCTAAAGCCTCAGGAACGTTCTGGAAGAGAACGAAATGGGAACAAATATTCTTTGAACTATTTGCGAAGAAGTTTGCATTTTAAAATTAATCAGAAAAGAACTGAAAGTTCCCTGCAGGAAATGGTTTGGGAGACTAGTTTCTAGCTAACTTTTAACTAACTAGCAGTCGACTAGTGGTAACTAATAATTAGCTATTTCCTTTGGCCGTAACTAACTACTTTAGAAGAGCGATGGCCGCGAAAAAGTGAGAACTGGGTTTCTCTGCATTAGATGTCAACTAACTTGTAGCCAACTACTTTTGGACATGAAATATCAATAAGAAAAGCAAAATATATATATTTTTTAACTTTTTTGTTTATTTATTTATTTACTTTATTTTATTACTTTTCCAATTTGTTTACATATTCTGCTGTAAGTGCTCCCATATTCGAACACCGTCAGACATAACTTCAAAATGAAAATATAAAATTTCGATCTTCCTTTATTTGTTCTGAATACGAAAAAGAATCTGCGAAGTTAAAAACGAAAGGTGTATTGAAAGTAATTTTTGTATGAGGATTTAAGTAGAAACTTGTTAAGAAAACAAACTCAAGACAATGCCTGCACGACTCCTGCACGGCTTTACAACTCACTTAAAGTTAGTTTTGTCACAGCTAATTAGAAGTTAGTTATTTATCGAACTCCCGCAAAAAAGCTAACTAGAAATTGGTTATTTTAATCTATTGATAATTTTTTTCTGCAAGATTAAGTATGAAAATTAGGCCAATAAAAGACTTAAGACACGAACTTTTCTTGCACAGAAAATTAAAAATTATTTCCTAAATGTACAGTTCACCCTAATGATAACTGATCTGGAAGTTAGAATGGACCAACCAGCTTTTCTCAGGGAGATAGCATTTAAAATGATTGTTCTCACAGAAGCGATTTTTCATCCGATGATTTTGCATACGCACACATAAAAAAATCTTATTTATACTATTAGACTCGGTTTATACTTTCTGGTTAAGAGCACCATATCTATTTTGTCCGGATTTATACCGAAGGCTTACATCCTCGGACCGTTTGTGAATATTGCGCTTGGTTTATCAGGTAGCTCATTTTACTAAGCGACTTTCCACATAGTACAATTGCGATATAGTCAAGGATTAATGGAGATCACTTGACTTCTTCCCCATAATTGCGTATCCGGTTTCTTAGGGTTATGTTAATCCCTACCAGTTCACTACCTTCTCATTGAAAACGGGCGAATCTATCCCCCCAATCGCTCTCCCCCCTGTCTACGCTACTGGTGCCACGTTCTCCAACCAATACAAGAAAATTAATGCATATTTCGAATGCAACTCGGTTGCAATATGGCAACAAGGAGCTTATCAACAGCTAATGCCACAAACACATTTTCTAGCACTCAATTTGGAGTGGATTCTAGGAAACTGTAAATGCGCTTGGCGCGTTTTATTGCTTTATTGTAGCACAACAACACATACAGATGTAAATGAAATTGTGCGTGCAAATGCCACATTGCGCATACAACATATGTACAAACATACCACCGTTGAGGGCTTTCAGGCATCGTATGTCAATTAGTGTTGCCAGATTGTTTTTTCAGCAATACGGGACTAACGCATAATTTGCGCTAAAAATACGGGATATATACAAATAAATGAGAAATAAAGAATTTGCTTTAAAAACCCAACTACGAACCGTATATTAACAAAGTTCATCCATTTCAACGAAGTAATGTTCAGATTAGTTATAAGCTTATGATAAATTTTGTTTATTTGATGACAAAAATATGTATGTACGTAGACATGTATTTGACAAAACGATAAAAAAAACTAAGAGATACAGTTGAGGTCAAAATAATAGCAGCAAAATTCAAAATGATGCTGTTGGTAACCTTACTTTGCATATTTATTTATTGTTAATAATTTTCATTTAAAATATGGGTCGATCTATGTCAGATACCACAGAAATAAAGCTTTCAAAGCTTGGACAAAGTTCACAAAATCTAATAAGAATTTCGTTTTTAAATTAGATTTCCTAGAAAGATGTCGGCTTTAAAAGTTGCAAGTTTCAAGTCGCTAAAAATTACCACTGATTTTTTTAAATTTATTTTGTGCATTTTCTTCCATATAAAAGTCAGTTTTGTCAAGCGTTATATGGAAGAAAATGCCCAACATCCTCCACAAAAAAAAAAAATCTAAAAAATCAACGGTAATTTTTAGCTATATTTCTCTTACAGATTTGCATGCAATAATGCTTGCTAATAACCTACTAACAATAGCCGCATTGCCATTTTAAGTAAAAGTTTTCAAATTGAAATGAATAATCAAATTGTCGAAAATACGGGAAAAATCTTGTCCCAACGGAAAATTTCAAATTTAGTGAAAAATATGGGACGTCTCGGCAAATATGGGACATTTGGCAACGCTGATGTCTATACGCTGAAAATTAGAGCCGAGCAAGTAGTAAAAACGCAAGTGGCATGGGAAAGTGCGCGCCGCATATTCATTCTAGCGCTAATGTTGCAGCAGCTATTCCCCGTTTTTTTTTGTTGTTGCTACTAATTCGGTTGCCCGCACGTTGCGCGTTGGTAATCGACTTATGCGTCGCTGTTGCTGTTTCCGATCGCATTGCACTTTGGCATAGTTTGATTATTGAGAAAGTAAATAAACATTTCGAGAATTTCCAATCAACTGCTCCACTTTCAGTCAGGTGGTGGTATATGTACATATGTATGTATGTATGTACATATGTTTGTGGAGTTGGAGTTTCCTCCTCAATTAGATTAATGTCTATTTTAGGTTTGATTTGTATGGTGGTCTGCGTGTGCCTATGCGTTTATTTGTGGAGAACGCAATGCAAAGTGGGTTGCGGGGCAGAAATACTTTTGTATCCATTTTGGGGGAAATTATTTTTAAGTTTTAATTTTAGCTCATTTATGTGATTTTAAAAGCTTAAGGGCTGGGTGTTCAGGCGCATATGCACATACATACATACATATCTGTGTGCTTAAGATATATTTATGTACATACATATACATACATATGTGGTAATATCTATGTGGCACAGCTGCAGCATATCGCCACTTCACTTAGTGCTAAGTGTGGCAAATGCGTCCATTAATTCTACAAAACTAAGTATCGCTGGCTAAATTTGTTTTAATTGCCGGCTGGAAGTGGGGTACAACCTTTTAGTGCAGCATTGCAGTTGGAGGGAGCAGTGCGCGAGATGTGCTTGGGAAACGGCGAAATAAAATAGTTGTGCCATTTTACATAACTTAAAGGGCGCTCCGCCAGATTTAAGTATAAGTAATAGAAAGCGAAATTAAATTCAAAATAATCGGGCAGGCTCGGCAATTCAATTCGACAAATTTCAAATTAAGGCATATATTTGACAGTCACGAATTTCCAAAATACACCATTCTATAACGGTGAAAGTGGAAAGATATGTAAAAATGGACAAATCGTGTGATCCCTGCTTTAGTATATAGGTCTCAGGACAAATCTAGAAAAATATTTTTCATCATTTCAGTTGCTGGAAAGAGTACTTTGTAAAAAGAATTAGTGGACTTTTTTCCGTACAGGGATCAAGGACCTTACAGGAAGCGCAAGAATTCACAGACTCCTTGCAAGAACGCAAGTTAAGGAGTTAGGGTTCCTGAACCAGAACCATCCACACGCAGATTGGGATAAAACGCCCCTGCTCAGATGATTGGAGAATCGCCAAAGGACTGTTCGAGTATAGAATAAGATGGGCTATATGATGGGTGCCTTTCAAAGCACCTGGAGAAGATGGCATTTTCCCAGCTTATCTTCAAAAGAGACTACCCCGCTTGCTATCATTTCAGATACCGCTTTTCAGAGCATGTTTTGCGTGAAGGTCACTTTCACTACAAGGGCTGGAAGTGACGGTGCGCTATATCCCAAAGGTGGGGGAAGTAACCAGCGAACCAACGAAAGTCATACCGACCCATTAGTCTTACGTCCTTTCTACTAAAAGCAATGGTAAAAATCGTAGACTGTCATACCAGAGATAGTTTCCTTGCCGAGAACCCTTTGCATAGATATCAATATGATCTAACAAGGAAGAGAGAAATCTTTGGAGGACGCGAAATACCCTCTAATAGATAATTGCATCCGGCGCAAAGGGGTTGATGAAACAACATGCCGGTGGATAGCAAGCGTCCTTAAATCCAGAACCATTACATCCACTACGGAATAGGTTGCCTGCAGGAAAGAGTGATCTTCACTCTGGTGTGGTCCATCGTAGTAGGCGAGCTACTCTACCTTCTTAGCGCAAACGACTTCAACGTTCAGGGCTATGCGGATGAAATTATCATCTATCTAGATCTGACGTAAAGTTATGGAACGGAAATGGGCAAAGCTCAGCAAGCTGCAGCGACTGGCCTGCGGAAGTGCTCTACTGTTTATAGCAAGGCCCATCTCAGAGGGCAATATAGAGTACAAGAAGCTTATACGCCCTTCTACCATCAGGGTTATAGAACAAGAAGATGGGCTGCGCATAAGCTTTGTGGACCTGTGCCGTCCGAGATTCAACTTTACACAAAATTCCAAGGTCCTCGACAGGAAAAACTTGATTTACATTGAGGTAGCTCGTCCAGTCAAGCTCAACGGCGTCTCGGTTTCGTGGACATCTTTCGATTTGGCAGAACTTAGAAGAGTACACAACATGGACATGTTGGTCACCAAAGACCCCAATTAAGGCTGCCGAAATTATGCACAATCTCTTCCCCGTGGATCCTCGCGTTAAACCAAAGGCAAGTTGCCATATAGACAGACAAAACGCTCTAGCAAAGTGAAGGGACTCATGGTTTGGTGACTCGAAAATACCAGACCGTAGACCTGCTAAATTTAAATTGCCAGCATCGTGTATTATAATTTTTTTTTTGGATATATCTTTGCTGGCAGTTGAAAGTTTACTCTAACTCCATTTTTATATTCATAGACGCCTCAAAGCTGGAGAAACGCGTACGTAGGGGTTCTTAAAAGCACAGAATGTAAAAATTCTTCAAACTAAAGAATCTTAGAATTGTAAAACTATCGCGGATATACTCTCTGAAAGCGACATTGGGGATTGAGGTTTAATCTGACTGAACTGCAATGCAATAAAGCATGTTTTTTAAACTATCTTTAGCACTACGTACATAAGCATGTATGCACATGAAGGTGGTCCAAAAAATACAGGCGCTAAAAAAAGTGGATTTGTTAAGCGCTTAACCCTAGGGGGTTTCTAAATGAAAAAAGGAATACCCGAGAATCTATACCATTTTTACGAAAACGTGTTTTTCTCTCTTTTAAAATACATGGAAAGCTTCATGGGCAAACCTGACTTCAACTTTCATATACTAATTTAAGATTATCGTTAATTTCTTCATGATCCCATTAACGTATTTGAACCAAATCAGTATGATACCACCTGTGAGGTAATACCCTTCCTTAAAAAATTATAATTACAGAAATCGCGTGACGCAGTACAAAGTTATGCGGTAACATACATAAAAAAAATTAAAAAAATTCCGACGAATTTATAACCTTCTCCTTTTTGTGAAGTTGGTTAAAAAGAAAAAAATACGGGTATTTTTTTATTCCATTTAGAAGAATGCTATTGGTGGGAGTTAACAATTTTAAATTTGTTTGCACCACCCTAATGTACACGTGTATGTATGGGCTGTACGCTTGCCTAATTTTTTTCGCGTCAGCACTACTTGTTGCTGTTGCTTTACGATCAAAGTGCCGCTGCTGCCTTGGCGTTTGGCCTGCAGCAAAGAATCTCACCTTTTTTTGCCAGCAATTTCGCCATTAAAGTCGCCGTGTAGACATGTTGCTCGCAGCTATGCTACAAAATCGTACAGCACAGCATTGCGCGGTGCAGTGGCATGCAACAGTCGAGCACTTCAACGGGCCATTGTGTCGGAACAATAGTCCTTTTGTTGTGTCTGCACGCTACCTTGATACATACATACACACATACATTTGTATAACAGCGAACAGTGTTAACGCGAAAGTTGTTGTTTTGCTTACGTATTTTTTAGTTTTTTGTTGTTGTTGTCGTTGGGGACTGACTGTTGTTGGCTGTAGCCGCTTTTGTGTTGTTAGCGGCCTCTTATTCACTGGTGGCTGTTGTTGTCATTGTTGTTGGCAATAAAGTGTCACTTGACAAAATTAAGTAGGTGTTGGCTATGCGGTTGCATAAAGAGTGCAAGAAAACAGCATTAACAAGAACAAAAGTCAACCGTGTTGCAGGCCGCATCGCAGCGGTCGCATTGCTAGTGGCAAGAGTGCCCGAAACCAACAAGGAATATTCTTATCGCAACACCATGCTACGTTCTGTTGTTGTTGTTGCTAGTGCTGTTAATGCTACACGCCCTAGTACAACTGCATGCATCAAACAAAGGCAAAAACACTCAAATTATTATAATATTAATGTTGCTGATGTGTCGCGGCAGGGGTTTCTGCTGCTTTTGCTGACACTGCTGTTGCTGTTGCTGCTGCTTAGCGATTCTGCGGCATTCGCCTTGACGGCTTGCCCTCGCACAATTTGCAACATATTGCAAATTAAATTTGATAAATTGTGTCGGCAACAGTTGCCTGCTTGTCGGCTAAAAAGTACTAAACTCGACTGTTGGCTGTGGCGTTGATATCCAGCGGGAGCGGAATAGTGGTGTGGTGGGGATGTGAGTGTATGCTTCTGTTTTGTTTTAAAATGTTTGTTGGCACAGCGTGTGAATACAATAACGTGTTTTGTTACTTCTTGGTGCACTTAAATGAACTTATTTTGTTTCCTAATTTTCGAAGATTATTGCTATTTTATTCCGATCTTAATATTATTTTGCATCTTCAGCCCTGGATTTCACCTTGCCCTGGATTTCACCTTGCCCTGGGTTACGAAATCAACTGTGAAGTTTCGATGTTGGCCCTAAAAAATGTATGTATATCGAAAATTTCTGTCAGCTTCTTCCTCTTGTTTAGCCAATGCAGAGAGTGCCCCTGCCACTGAAATGTTCTACGCTGATGAAAGGAGTTTGATGCTAAATACTTTATTGAAAGTTTATGCGTCCTGAAATACAAATAATCCAAACTTGGTTGCTCATATATAGAGTGTTCAGCTTCTCAGAATGCTCTATCACCAGTTTGGATGTTACCTGATGTGATATGAGCGCTTGAATAGCCCCTTAATTGCCTACAAAGCGTCTGTCTGGATAATATGGGGATTTGTATGTATATAGGTTTAGCCAATACCATCAAGGTCCAAATACATATATATATCTCGGTACTTTCTTCAGCCAATGAGCCATCAGCATATTTTCTATAGATCTGGAATGTACCTGCCTGATTCTGTTAGGTATGATTTGAGAAGAGCTTCTAAGGGTACAGTACAGTATACGACGAATTTTTTGGTACGTTGAAATTGAATCTATATTTTTTCACAATGTTTGTTCCATCTTCAGAATCGTCTTCAGGGCTTTAAGTTAATATTTTTTGTTCACCACTTTCAAATCTGTTTATTATTACGATGTGATCAAACCACGATCGATAATGCTCCCCGATCCCAATTTAGACGCATTTCTTACTCTAAACTTCCCGCCCAGAATATTTTTTGAATTTGGTAGTATGACACTGCTGATGGGGCTAAGCTTGGTGAACAGTGATTGAGCATGCCTGCCTGCAGCCTAAATTCATCCCTGGCCTATATGGACTCATTTAAAACAATACCTTACCATGCAACAACTCTGGTAACCGCTCTCCCTCAGCTTAATAATAGGTTTAAGTAGCTGTTGAGTGCTATGCTATCAAAACCTCTAAAGTATTGCCATAAAGTATTTTTAACTCCTTTGTAATATCTTTTCTGTCTATTTCTTAATAAGCTTTGCGTACATCTAAGAGTATTCCACTCATTTCTCCTTTTTGTTTTAGCTGGCGTCAATTGGAAGTGAAAATATGCTCCTATCCAATGCAGATGAAACCCTCTATCGTTCTCTGCAATAGTAGATGGGCACTGCGAACTTTGGGTTGTTGTGTCCTCAGAACTCAACACGCGACCTCGCCTAGCTCAAAAGTCGTCATAAAATTTAAATTAGGATGATCCATTTATAGCTTTTATTAATTTTGAATAACATACTTAAAACGGAATCTTAATTATCACCAAATAGAAGAATCTGTGATAGTTACTATTTTTTTTTTTAATAATTTCATTCATATAAATAGAAAAAAAAAATAGCGAAAGTGTTGCGTTATAGAAGGAGATGAAGTGCAGTATCTAGCTGCTGCTTCCCTCGCCAGTCTATTAGCCTTCTCGGTAGACTGTATTTTACTGAAATATATTACCCTAGATAACTCAATTTCTCTACAAATTTCCATGCCTTGCGTGATTTTAAGTCTCAAGAAAATATGACTTTCAGTGCAACCCGAATGTTGCTGCATATGGCAGTGTGCGGTCTTATAGTATGTCTACTTGGAAAGTGTGTTGGGATATTTACCCATGTTAATGGAGATCATAATATCCAAGGCGCCTGCCATCGAGAAACGTTATTTGTTCTATAGTACGTGCTTGATTTATTTGTATTCTTATGATTATTTTATGTTTTAAATGCCATAACCTCATTCATTACGAAACAGGAGGTTTGCACGCTATTAGAGCTGGGAAATTTAGCCCGGTTTAGTGATCAGAGTTCGCAGTGAAAATCACTTGAATGAACTAGTTCAGTAGTTCACTACTCCAAAAGAACTCAGAAAACATAAGTTTGCATATTACATTTGTTACTGCAATCTTAAAATGATTCCACATCAGACTTCTTTTTATCGAGCCCTAACCGGCAAAAGCCGTAAGCAACATTTTTTTTTTAAATGTTCTTTTTTTTTTTGATGCAGAAATGCATCTTGATGCTCTAGGAAAAGCAAAGTTTTGTCGGTTAGAGCCAGTAACACCAGCGCTTAGTTTTTGCAGCAACCGAAGAAGAAATGACGTAAAACTAAAGTGATGCCGTCGTTTAATCACTAAATATTTTGTACATAAAGGACGGTTTGTAGCTCTCGAAAAAAAAACAACGAAAAATTAATATAAAATGACGATCAGGAAATGGAAAAGAAATTTTCTTCTATCAAAATTTCTTAAATCAGTTTGTAGCTCTTAAGAAGAAAATGCTCGTATATTTATTTCTTCTAGAAAGTCTACAAGCAAGAACTTAATATTTTTTCAAGCAACAGAAATAATGGAAAGTAATTACAAGTTTTGGTTCTCAAATATCAAACAAAATCGTAAATTATTTCGAAAATGTCCAATAAATAAAAATTAGAAGCGTACAGAAATGCCCACGTGCACCAAAATGTACAATGTCATATGGTAGAATTTTCACATTGCTGTTAAGAATTTGATGGAAGTCTTAACCAATACACCAGGCAAAGCTATTTATAGACACTGATCGTTATTCGAATTCTTACGTAAGGAAACTTATAGATTTAAAAAAAGTTTTCGTGTAAAGGCGACCTTAAAAAATTTAGTTCATCTAGAATTTCGAACTAATTCACGCATTCACTTGAATGAACTAGTTCACAGAACTAAATACTTTGTTCGCGAACGACACCACTCTACACAGTAGGTTTTCCTCCGCCAAGAAGGCGAACCCCACCACGCACAATCGGATATTTTTTACGCTTAATAATTTATCTTCTTTTCCAATTTAATTTGTTTTGTGAATTGAGTATTTTTAATATGCCTTTTTTATACTAAGTTTGTGTAAACACATACATATATTTTTGGTGACTTCGCATTTGCGCCAATTCAGCGGCAAATAAAAAACTTTCAAGGCATTAATTTATGTGGTATGTCCCTTCGGCGTTGTCCGCTAAATTGAAAAGGGAAGTAGAAGGGCAGCTTTAAGTAGGACCAGATATAAAGAAAAAAAAAAGAAACAACAACAACAAAGAAATAAAGAAAACGGAGCTGCGGCAAATGTTGCGAAAAATTGATTGTTGCCATCTAAGCAAACACCTAAATCACGTTGCACGGAAGTTGGTATGGCGCCGAGCTGAGCAAATGCAATAGAGGCGTGTGTCTGCCAGGCAGTCCTGCCATTGTATTAAATTATACCAGCAAGGTAATGTGGTTGTGGTTGGTTATAAGTTACTTAGTTGTTTTTGGCAAAACATAGAGACTGCTGTAACTTACTACCATGTACCTACTATGTTTTGTTAAATAGATTTGAAATATTTGTGAAAACGGTCGAGCTAGATTATAGCGGACTCCTTACATCATGAGCCAACTCGGTTAATATAAGCAACCAGATGCGTAGTGTTGCAGATGGTGAAAACTGTAGGGACTTGATCAATATAGCCATTACTGCCTCAATGATTGCCTGGCTGTCGATGAAAATATTTGCACAAGATTTGTGAAGAGTTAGAGCTGCTACCGACTCAGCTGCTTTAGTTGGGGGCTGATATGGCTATTATAACTCAAGCTTCGAACAAAATACACCAGCTCCTATTTCTTCACTTATTTTAGATCCGTCCGTCACTTTATACTATGGGCTGGTTTCTCCAACTAAACTTAACTTAGTTTAGCCAATTTTTAAGGCTTAGCCAAGAATAAGCTGTGTAAAAAGGAGGCTAAATTTTGACTTAAGCAAAAAAAAAATGGCTAAACTAAGTTAAGTTGAGTTGGAGAAACCAGCCCTATGTCTGCATTGAGAGATTTATCTATTATGATTTAATAATGGGCTTATTCACACTGATTAGGTAAATAATTATAGTCCAATGAATATAGATGCCTGGGATTGAAAAATATCAATACGCCCCATGTGAGAGCTAAGAATAGCAGTGAATGTGAAAAAGCTCTCACACACCCTGGTTACAGTGGTGAGAATATTCCGTCCGAGAATTCTAAGATGAGAGGGAATACCCACTCTCGTTGCTATTTATACGGTGAGAAGGAGAGTGAATTCCTATTCTCATGAAACTTATTCTCATCGTTTACGAGAACCTTTATTCAGCTATAAGTAAAAAGGTTTACACTGTTGCAAGTTCGTCAAATTAGGAGCTTTCATGATTTTTTTTTTCATCAAAGCTTATGTTTTGTACTTCGTTTTTTTCAACACACTACATATGTATGTGCATACTCAAAGACATATATGTATGTATAACTCTTATGAGCTCTAGAACGAAACGTTTCAGATTAAATTAACGTATTTTTTAAACCGCTTATGAAATTAATTACTACTCTCGCAGTGCATTTTCAACAAAGATTTTATTTTCATAAGGTAACGCTTTCTAAGCTCTCTTAAAAAATAATTTTTATCCCAGTTTTCTACCCAAACAACGAAGAACGAAGTGTTAATATTCGTGTCGTGTGTGTGACACTTGGCTGACATCTTTCGAAAAGCTCGTAAGTGTCACTATGGATTCAGAAGAGAACACGACATACATATACATATAAATAATTATTTTTGCAGGAAGTGCAGCTTCATAACCCTAAAAATTTTGCACACTTGTAAAGCCAGCTGGAGCTCAGCTGAAGATTCACATTCACTTGCCATCAGGAATTGCAGTAGAACGCCCGCTGCTATTTGGCAAACGCCACGCTTTGTCAAGGCGACGAAGTGTAAATTATTATTCTGGTTTAGATTTTTGAGTTTCGGCATTTGTAGCGATTTGTCGCGTGGCGCACGCTGCGAACAAAATTAAATTGGCAACAGACCAAAGCAAAGAGGTAAAAAGAATAAACACAAGCTGATACGTGCATACGAATGTACATACATACATGCACACTTTCATTCTTCTAACTATGTATGTGCCTATGTATGTAATACTTAGTAAAACATGCGGAAAATTGAAAAACCAAAATAATAAAAATAAACGCGTTGGCAAATTGCTGCAATTCCTTTCTACTTAAACTGAATGTATTATGACGTATGCGCCGTCTAAACGTCTTATAAGTATGTAGTATGTAGCAGTGCATTTGCGGCATATACGAAATCTGCTCTAAGGTGTGGCAGCGGCACGAAGTTGCCTTGATGTTTGTGTGCTTGTACTTGGCGTCACACTGTCTGTGTAATAACAATATTTTTTGTAACTTTTTTTTTTTTTTAATTTAATTTAATGTATTTTTATGCTCAGTTCGTTGGCATTGTTTTGGTGCCGCGTGTATATTTGCGATGCGTGCGGCGGTCGGCGGCGGTTGATGATCGGATTGCGAACAGGAAGTAGAGCGCCTTGAGATATGCAGTGATCTAAATTTTTTATATATAAATTTTGCGAATGTTTTTATCTGCACTGACTGTAACAGATTTTGTTATGTACATTGTTTTTTTTTTGGTTTGTTTTTGTTTTTATTTTGTTAACGCATTAACCTGCTTAGTGGCGAATATTTGTGTTTTATTGAAAGAAGAAAAAGTCATATGTACAACAAATACATATATGTTAATATATGTATGTACATTTATGAGCAAATCTCACGAGTTGTTTCTTTTCTGGTGGTACTCCCTTCTCTCGCCAGAACAAAAAATGACAAACCATTATTCTTGCATTTATTTCAATCAATGGAGTTCCAGAAACAATTACAATAAAAAATAAATCAAGTATTTTAACCTAAAACGTTTATTTAGGCGAAAAAGTACCAAAATTATTAATTTTTTAATGTCACTCGAAAGAGTCGTATTTGTTGCTTTTTTAAATAACTTTGAAAAGTTTTCAAATGGAATGTTCATGTAAGAGGCAAGGGAAGTTGGCATCAAAAACAGCATATCTGTAAAGTTTGAAGAGTGTGCCACCAAATTAAAAAAAATCAGCATAGGACCTATCTGTCGCAGCTATTTTGTACTACTGGGAGTATACGCTACCTACACAGCTACGGGTATATAAGCACTTGTGTTTATTGTTAACTTTTTTAGCATATCTTTTTTAAGTTTTCATTTAAATACAATTTCTCGATGGAATGTTTTTATTTATGCAAAACTGAAGATAATGCATTGTTTAAGTTAAGTGTGCCACTACGTTCGACCAAACAAACGTACATATGTGCATTAAAGCGATTTGCGAAAGAGAAGCCGAGCTGTTTAATTAGACCATTGGAATTTTTAAAATTAATGTTTACCCTAAAAATTACACACACTAGGTTGGTGCTTAAAAATATCGTAATCTAAATTTCGAATGGAATTATTAATTAGTTTGCTTTACATACAAAATAAAAACAACCAAAAAAATTTTAACAAATTTAAAATAACTTTTAAGGGTCGCTATCAGAGTTGGAAAACATTTTTTTTTAGATCGTAAAAATTTGACAAATTTCGACTTTGACCAGCTATACCTCAAGGAGTTTCGGTCCGATCAAAATAAGTGAGTGTCGTGAGTGAGTTTTTTTTTGTTTTAATATTTTGAAATTTTCGCGAAAGTCCTCATTTTGCACCTAGAGAGGAGGTTTTTCTATGAAACCTTCAGACTTTTATGTGCTATGAACCTCCCTAACAAACACACATACATATTATAAAATTTTTTGGTCTACAACCTTTCTCTCTACTTCTAAAGCACTAATTCCCTTTACTGACCTACACCCAGAAAATGTGAATTGGATGCAGCTCACTTAGCAACAATCGAGCTTTGCTGCCGATTAACTGCATTCCATTTGCGATCGTCATATAACTCGAAGTATGTAAATAAACATGCGTTTATTGGTTTATTCTGCTATGCCATTATTCAACCATTTATTTATTTGCCTTTGCGACTGTTTATGAAGCGTGCGAAGCCATACAAATTAATTAACTTGCAAGTTGCATGCTGTGTTCAGAGGAGCTAATGCACTTGTCGACCATTGCGGTGTGCCGGTGCCGGTGCCAGTGCCAGTGCCAGTGCGATGTGTCGGCGTTGGTGGCAATGGCAATGGCTGTGGTTATGGTTACGGTTAGGGTTGCATGTAGTTGTGGCACGCAATGAAAGTGCAACTTGTTGTCATACAAAGCTATTTGCGTTCACACACTCACGCATACATACATATTTCTAACATACGCAGGTCTTCTCTAAAGTATGCGATGCTTCTTAGCCTTTCTTTCACTGCTTTCGAGCCCTTCATCTACATATTTATCTTGTCACAGAAGCATACGCTCAAGTGCACCCATAAATGCAGTGTGTATGACTCATTCGTTGCGTTTTTTTTAATGAGTGAGAAATGTGCGAAGATAAATAAATTAACTAAATGAATTGTTTATTATTGCCATAGCAGGGTTTTGTTATCCTAAGCGCAGCTGCCACGCGCATACAAACATATTTAGCACGGCAAATATGATAGCTTGAGCTTAGGTATGAGCGTGTATATTTACATACTTATGTATATATACAAATATACAAACAAACATTTTCATTTGTATATATGCATGTACGTACGTACATATGTACGTAATATATATGCCCTGCAGTAATTTGGACTAACCTTAAGGTAGTCTTCAAGTGGTCCATATTCTGTATCAGTCTTAGTTACTTATCCCTCACAAGCGCCTTGTGGTTTCAACCACCATTGACGCGTCTTTCGAGCAGGGCAAGACGTCCCAATAATAAAAAAAATGTCAAGTCTCGCAGAAATTGAGCAGCCTAATAGGGCTGATTCCATCTCATTATCCTCATGGCAGCTGCGAAAGGTGTGATCCTAGTATTACTACGAAGTGATGTCTAATCTTTTAACCGCCCCCGATTCACACAGCGCAGCCTGCCTTTACGTGAGCCCCAACCGTTTAAGGGTAAACTACAGGAGATCAGATGTGCCCTGAACTGCTACCTATCTGGAGATTACGTTTTAAGTCTACCTTTATGCGCCAAGTCACCAGCCATGCAAATGCTTGTAAGGGCGCGGAACCCAAATTTGTCTAATAATTCCTTAACGGGATTGAGAGGAAAGGGTTATACATTCATTCCCTTAGTAGTTTCGAATGCAGCACTAAAGCGTGCAGGGCGCTGAGAGCCGCTTGGATATCAGAATATATGCTTACCACGACTAACTCGACTGCTTCTTAAATAGCTGCCTGAAATTAGTTTCGATCGATCCATGAAAATTATTACTGCTCTCTTCCTTCAGTCACGCTGTACCACGCAATTATCCCTTGAGGCTACTAGGTTCCATTTCAGAGACGCAGTAATCAGAGATGAAATTGAAACTCTCCAGAACGCCAGAGCATTAAGTTTTCGAGCTTGTTAACCAACCGGTTTTCCTTGGTCTGAAAGAAGTTTATGCTGCGGTAGTTATGCCTGCGATATCGACAGCCGTTAAACGCCAATGTAAGAGTGGTTCATAGTGCCCTGATAATACCTATTATACCTTTGTATACACTTTTAGATGCTTACCTAGTGTAATTTCCTTTAGTGAATGCCACCAGAAAAGGGCTGGGAAAACTGAATAGGCTTAGCTATGGTTTCGTAGCGCCAATAAATTACTTTGGGTCGGATGCCAATTTCTCCTACCAATGGCGCTCACACAGGAGTATACGGCAACCAATGACTTTCTCAGGGTTTTCTTAATGTTTGACTTCCACGGCAGCTTCATGTCCAGGATCAGGTCTAAAGACTTGTCCATGTCAGACAACTGCATATGACCCCTACCATGGTAAGAAGAGACACTTCGGTGATTTCAAGCATAGGTAGCCTAAATCAAAAATGGTTAACATAGTCAAACTTTTATCTGCACGTTGAGTGTTGCGCTGTTTCTATGTAGATAACAGCCTTAAGGCAAACCGATTATATTTCGGGGCTGGCTATTAACTGGTAATTTTTTAACTGGTTAACTAGTGGTACTTTTTATGGAATCGACCAGTTTTTTACTGCAGGGTTGGCTTGTATACACGTACTTAGAGATATGTGCATACAAACATAACAGACGATAATGGGAAATATGCTGTTGTTTGCATAGCAAATGGAATTTCATTTCGATTTTTCAAAAATTGCTTTTATGTTACTTGGTAACATTTTCGTTTATTTTCCAACAAAGTTTTTAAATTTAGCCTTGTGAGTGATATCTAAAAACTCGTTTTCAGAACTAGACATCAGTGTAGTTTGTCGTCAAGTGAGTGAAAAAATATTGTCAAAAGGGCAGAAATGTATTGTATAAACAGATTTCCACCAAAAACTTTATTACCTGATCGATAACTTGGTCGGAATATTTATGGTGTCGGCAAAAATTAACGAGAAAAAAAGAAGTTTGCTGAATATTTTATTATCGTTATTTTTGTAAATCAGGGCCCAGCTTGGGACTAATGAGATCCACAGGGGGATTTATTCATTCTAAAAAGGATCCAAAATGCACACTGCTCTGAAGTAACTAAAACCAAAAGTCCAATGTTTAATAGGTTGGTCCAAAAATGCATGTGGAAAAAGTGAGGCCGCTTCCTACGCTGTACTTAAATTTTCGATCTCCTCAGAGCAGAGAATACAAGTACTATTTCGACTGCTGAGTGGAAGATCGACCCATCTCGGCAGCCAGTTTGAAAACGCGCTATCTGAAAAACCTTTCTAAGAATGCCCTATTTCAGAATTTTGTTGAGGAACGCTCTATTTAAGAACTCAACACATTTTCAATACATTTTCAAGTGAGATAGGGAATTTTTGGGCTTAATTCTGAGATAGGGCGTTCTTCAACTAAATTCTGAGACCAGGTGTTTTTCAATAAAATTCTGAAACAGGGCATTCTTGAAAAGTTTTTTGGGATAGACCGCCACTAGAGATCCACAGCGATTGGTTGTTGTTGTTGTAGCGGCTTATTTCCTCATGACCGCCCTTATAATGCTAAAGGAGCGACGATTACATGAGATGGTTAACGAAAGTGTACAGCTATTTTTTAGTTAACTTTATAAGATAAATAGAAATTATGCTTAGTATCTATAACTTATTACAATTAATATAATTTCTCTTCTTTGTTTTTAGTTCAACGGCCTTGATATTATTCATCCTGCT
Organism: Rhagoletis pomonella; assembly: GCF_013731165.1. Classification (NCBI taxonomy): domain Eukaryota; kingdom Metazoa; phylum Arthropoda; class Insecta; order Diptera; family Tephritidae; genus Rhagoletis; species Rhagoletis pomonella. The sequence goes on along the minus strand of NW_023459873.1, from coordinate 19,411 downwards.
CTTCTGTGTTCAATCCTCACACTCCAGATTTGTAAGTTGAAAGTGTTTATTATACTGCTTGGCTTTAAATACATACGTACATATGTACGTAGTTTCCACACAAAATTAAAAAAAAAATAATAATAATTCTATGCATATATTTCCGTTGCAGTATGGAACGCGACAGAAAAGACAATATGGCGCTAATATGTACTTACCAGCGAGTTACATTGTGCCCGGCGGCGAGGGTGATGATGCTGATGAATGGACTGACTGGAGCTCACCATCAGAGTGTTCACGCTCATGCGGTGGCGGCGTATCATTTCAAACGCGCGACTGTCGAAGACTTGCGTGAGTCCAGCTTCAGTCATTTTCAGAACCCACATAATATTAATATTCCATTTCCCATCGCAGACCCAATGGGGCGCCGCTTTGCAGGGGTGGCAATCGCAAGTACTTCTCCTGCAATACCCAAGACTGCCCCGAAGAGGAGCCCGACTTTAGATCGCAGCAATGTGCGCGCTTCAATCGTGTACCCTTCGATGGCGTGACCTATGAATGGGTGCCATACACGAACGCACCCAATCCGTGTGAGCTGAATTGTATGCCGGTGGGCGAGCGTTTCTACTATCGCCAGAAGGCGAAGGTCATCGATGGTACACGCTGCAATGACCGTGAACTTGATGTGTGCGTGGACGGCGAATGTCAGCCGGTGGGTTGTGATATGATGCTGGGCTCGAATGCGAAGGAGGACAAGTGCCGCAAATGCGGTGGAGATGGCAGCACGTGCCACACGATAGCGAATACTTTCACTGCCAACAACTATCCAGTTGGTAAGTAGCCGTAGTCGGTTGATTTATCTGATTTAAGTATTTTTTTGTTTGTTGTTTTGGTTTTTGCTGGCGGTGTGATTTATTATATTCCTCTCAAGGATACAATGACATCGTACTCATTCCCGATGGCGCCACCAATATACGCGTGCAGGAGACTGCACCCTCGAACAACTATTTGGCCTGCCGCAACTCATCCGGACATTACTACTTGAACGGAAATTGGCGCATTGATTTCCCGCGCCCAATGTTCTACGCGGGCTGCTGGTGGAATTATCAAAGAAAGCCGGCAGGTTTTGCCGCACCCGACCAACTGACGTGCAGTGGCCCGACAACGGAGTCAATTACAATCATGATGTTGGTGCAAGATAAGAATGTGAGCATAGATTATGAGTACAGCATACCAGAAACGATACACAATGCACCGCCAGTGGAGTACTCGTGGACACACATGGAATTCGAGCCGTGCAGTGTGCCCTGCGGCGGCGGTACACAGTCTCGTACGGTGACCTGCAACAACCGCATGACTCTCGAAGAGGTTGATCCCAATTTGTGTGATGCCAGCGCTAAGCCAGACGAGGAGCAAGCATGTGGCGAAAGCCCATGCGCACCCCACTGGGTCGAAGGTGAGTGGGGAAAATGCTCGAAGGGCTGCGGAGCCGATGGTGTTCAGAATAGGACAGTTAGCTGTGAACGTATCTCGCCAAATGGGTAAGTTGAGGCTATTGAAAATGTACAAATTTACGAAATGATATTAATTTTTATCTGTGACTGTGAGAGTAGTGACCGCACAGCAGAAGAAGACTCAGTTTGCCTGAAAGAAGTGGGCAATAAACCAGCCACACAACAAGAGTGTAATAGAGATGTGAAGAACTGCCCTAAATATCACTTGGGACCTTGGGCGCCGGTTAGTTATGATAGCTCGCTATACTTCATGTTTTCTATTTTCAATATCCTAATACTTCCAGTGCGACAAATTGTGCGGCGAAGGTAAGCAGAAACGGAAAGTGACTTGCTATATTGAAGAGAACGGCCGTAAGCGTATACTGCCCGAAGAAGACTGTGTGGAAGAGAAACCACCGACTGAGAAGGAATGCATGTTGGCTCCTTGTGAGGGTGTGGATTGGATTATTTCCGAATGGAGTGGGGTTAGTTCGAAATTTTGTTTAAAATTTGCTTTCTATTCAATTTCTTCTGTCACAGTGCGATGAATGTGGACAAAAGACGGAAACACGCACTGCCATTTGCGCAACCAAATCAGGCAAAATTTATCCTGAAGAATTCTGTGCGCCCGAAGTACCTGCACTGTCGCGACCATGCGAATCGTCGAAATGTAAGCCAAAATGGTTCACCTCGGAGTGGAGTACGTGCTCTGCCGCGTGTGGCAAGGGCGTACAATCCCGTATCGTTATATGTGGAGAGTTCGATGGTAAAAGTATAAAACCTGCTGAAGACTCCAAATGTGAAGCCACAGCGAAGCCAGAAAGTGAGCAAGAGTGTGAAGGCGAAGAAAAGGAGTGTCCTGGTCAGTGGTTTACTGGACCTTGGGAGCCATGTAGTAAACCATGCGGCGGCGGCGAACGTAAGCGTGAAGTTTTGTGCTTGGCAAATGGCACAAAGTCGCTCAACTGCGATGAATCTAAAATTGAATCGCTTTCTGAAAAGTGCAATACACAAGCCTGTACTGAGGATGAACTTATACCAGTTGATAGTACGGCGGCGCCGATAGCGGAAGATGCGAGCGAGGAAGAAGAGTGTGACGAGGATGATGAGGGATTGGATTTGGAAACAAAGGAGGACCTGAAGATCTCCGACGGCATTGAGTTGGATGAAGAGCCTACTACTTTGTCATCGCTGATTACTGATGAACTAATGCTAAGCGATTCACCGTCTACAGGAGAATCGAGTGAAGTTACTTCTACAGACATTCCATATAGTACCGTTGAGGGATCTGGCGAAGAAACGGATATCACTGAGGAAACTACACTTGTGAGCGAAGGAAGTGGTGATGAATCCAGTGCGACTACCGGAATTTCGGATACCACTGAATCTGGTTCAACTGAGGTATCTTCATCTGAGCAAACGCCCGAGGGATCATCTGTTGAAACAAGTGCGTCGCCTGTATCTACAGATTCAACTGAAACTTCACAATCACCAGAATCTACCGAATCCACTGAGCCGGGTACTACCGATGTTTCCACATCTACCGATATTACTGAGACTACGGAGTCTCCTCAGTCGACAGAGTCATCTGCATCACCCGAGTCGACAGAATCGACTGCATCGGAAGCAACCGATGAGTCTAGCTCAACGGAAGTTTCAGCTTCAACGGACTCTACCGTATCTCCCGAATCGACAGAATCCTCAGCTTCACCTGAAACTACGGAATCACCTGTTTCCACTGAGTCTACAGTTAGTTCTTCAGATGTCACCGGTTTGTCTGAGTCGACCACGGAATCAAGTGATACGACAGGATCTTCAGAATCCACCGAATCGTTGGCCACAGATTCCACGCAATCGACAGATTCTACGGAGTCTGTGTCTACTGACACGACTGACTCAACTGAGTCTACCTCTACTGACACTACAGAGACTACCTCCACTGACACTACAGAGTCTACCTCTACTGACACTACAGAGTCAACAGTTTCTTCATCCACAGACATAACAGAATCAACTAGCGAACATTCCACGGAATCAACCGACTCTACAGAATCGTCAGTGTCAGCTGATTCTACAACAGGCTCCCCTCTATCTACAGACTCAACAGAAAGTACGACTGATTCCTCGGAAACAACTGATACTACTACCGATGTTTCAACTGACTCCACAGTTACTGGATCGGATGTCACCACAGATTCAACTGGTTCTGAAGCGACAGATTCCTCATCAGACATTTCCGATATTACAGAAACAACTGACGCCAGCTCAGATTCCTCTCTTAGTACCACTGATTCTGGTATATCGGAAACCACAGATGACACGGATTCAACAGTAACCGGCGAAAGTGACGAAACCACAGTGTCGTCGAGTGACGTTACCGAAACCTCGGGATCTACCGATGTTTCAGAATCAACCACTCTGGGCTTAACTGAGGAAAGCACAACTGAGGGATCGACTGAGTCAAAAACGGAAGGAGTATCATCTGAGTCAACATCCGAAATTAGTTCAACAGAAGCATCTACTTTCAGTACTGAGACTAGTGAAAGTACAGAATCTTCATCGTCAACTGATGTATCGGAAACTACAGAAATTGGATCAACTGAAAGCACTGAGACTACAGAAAGTAGTCCCACTGAAAGCACAGAAACTACAGAGAGTGGGGCCACTGATGAAACGACCATCGAAGGATCAGGTTCAACGGTTGATATTTGGTCTACTACAGAAGAAGGTGAAGACAGCACGCCTTACACGCTTGAAGCGCTTCTCACCAAATCTCCTAAGCAAAAGAAATGTAAGGCCAAGAAGGATTGCAGGAAAGCAACATATGGTTGCTGTCCGGATAAGAAAACGCCAGCCAAGGGTCCATTCGATGAGGGTTGTCCTATTGTTAAGACCTGCGCTGAAACCAAGTACGGATGTTGCTCGGACGGTGTTTCACCAGCCGATGGCGCCAACAATGAAGGCTGTCCTAAATCACAGTGCGCTGAGACATTGTTCGGATGTTGCCCAGACAACTACACGCCCGCTGAGGGAGAGGACAATGAAGGCTGTCCTGAAACGACGACTGCGCCACCAACTACGACTGTTGAAGAGGTTACAGAGGGATCTGGAGAAACAACCGAAACACCGGAAAGTACAATATCACCAGAAAGCACAGAAATTCCAGAAAGCACTATTGAGCCAGAAAGAGAGGTGGTCAAATCGTGCTCCTTCGGAGAATTCGGTTGCTGTCCAGATGGCACCACCGAAGCTAAAGGGAAAGATTTCGAAGGTTGTGAACCAGCAGCACCAGATACCAGATCGTGTGCACAAACACCAAATGGTTGCTGCCCAGATGGCCGCTCTGCTGCTGCAGGCCCTAATTACGAGGGTTGCGCACCATGCACACAAGAGCCATTCGGTTGTTGTCCAGACAATCAGACCCCTGCTCACGGACCACTGGGTGAGGGTTGTTGTCTGAACGCGCCATACGGTTGTTGCCCGGACAATATTAACGCTGCACGTGGACCAAACTTTGAGGACTGCGACTGCAAGTACACACCATATGGATGCTGTCCCGATCAGAAGACGGCAGCACGTGGACCTAACAGTGAAGGCTGTGATTGTGAGAAAACACCCCACGGTTGTTGCCCAGATAAAATCACGCCTGCAAGTGGACCGAAATTTGAGGGATGCGCATGCCATACGCTACAATTCGGTTGCTGTCCCGATGGCCTTACCATTGCACAGGGACCACACCACTATGGCTGCCACTGCTCACAAACCGAATTCAAATGTTGCCCCGATGAGAAAACGCCTGCCAAGGGACCGAATGGTGAGGGCTGTACTTGTTTGGAGAGCAAATATGGCTGCTGTCCTGATGGTGTTACAGCGGCGGAAGGTGAGAAATTCGAAGGCTGCGCATCGGTTAAGGAACCGCCACAAAAGGCATGCGGTCTGCCAAAGGTTACTGGTCCATGTGGTAACTTCAGCATCAAGTACTTCTTTGACACTTCGTATGGCGCATGCGCACGCTTCTGGTATGGAGGTTGTGAAGGTAATAATAATAGATTCGAAACCGAAGGTGACTGCAAGGCCACCTGCCAAGAGTATAGCGGCAAAGAGGCTTGTTTCTTGCCCAAAAGCTCAGGACCATGCACGGGCTACAACAAAAAGTGGTACTTTGATTCGGAACGCAACCGTTGCGAGGAATTCAATTACGGAGGCTGCTATGGCACCTCGAATCGATTCGATAGTTTGGCCGAATGTCAGGCACTCTGCGCCATTGATGAAACTACACGTAAGTTGAGACGGGGACGTTTATCAGGTGGATTTATATTGAACTGTTTCTTTGTAGCACCCTGCGACCAACCCATGGAGGCCGGACCCTGCGAGGGCGACTTTGAGCGTTGGTACTATGACAACCAGACAGATGTGTGCCGTCCATTCCGCTATGGTGGCTGCAAGGGCAACAAGAACAACTACCCAACCGAACATGCCTGCAGCTATCACTGCCGACAGCCGGGCGTACACAAAGGTTTGCTTTCAGTATTTAAGTTGTTAAGGAATTTGGTTTTGGTGTTTTGCATGAGTTTGCTATATTGTAAGACTTCGATCTAAACTTGAAAGCATGACATGGAACGCGGTATGAGTTAAATAGCGCCCTCCGCGCGGATGAAGACTTTGGTGTCGGCGCGAACGGTGCATAAGATATTATATAGCATTAGCATTACTTTATGTTTTATTTATTTTATATTTTTCCTTTTTTATTTTGGTTCAACGGTATGCTAAATGTTTGGCTTTCCTTTTCTCACACTCGTTATGTTGCATGTTTGCTTGCTGCTCGCTCTACTCCTTTCCCGCTAATACCTTACCTTACTACTATTATACGAACAACACAATACACTACGTTACACCCCGAAACACACACATACCCTGTTGCCGAAATAGATTATTGCTCGCTTCCTAAGCAACCCGGTGATTGCAGTGAACAACACGCGCGCTGGCACTACTCGGAAGCGGACAAGAAGTGCATGCCCTTCTACTACACAGGTTGTGGAGGCAACAAAAATAATTTCCCATCCCAGGAGTCGTGCGAGGATCATTGTCCCAAGGAAGTTGGTAAGGCTGTTGTAAATTATTATACTCATATACACACACGAACACGCAACCACCACCCACACATGAAAAGACACATTTACATATTTGTGGCAGCCGTCGCTTTCATTGTTGTTTCAAGAAGATATTTCCATACCATCGACATTCCCATTCAATAACGCCCTATAGTTGAATTATTTTTCATTCTCACACTTTTATCCGTTTTCGTGTTAATGGTTTTAATAGCCAAGGACACTTGCGAGATACCAGCCGAGGTTGGCGCTTGCACAGATTATACCGCCATGTGGTATTACGACACCAAGGACGAGCGTTGTCGTCAATTCTACTACGGCGGCTGCGGCGGTAACGGCAACAAGTTCCCCACCGAAGAAGCTTGTCTGCAACGTTGCGAGAAGAAACCTGAGCCCGAACCCGAACCAGAACCAGAGCCCGCACCGGCACCGGCGCCCACCTCGAAGGAGGTCTGTCAGTACAGCGCAGATGCCGGTGACTGCCGTGCCTTCATACTGCAGTGGTACTATGATGGAGAAGCCAAAGCCTGTCGTCAATTCTACTACGGCGGCTGCGGTGGCAATGCAAATCGCTTCAATTCTCAGGATGAGTGTAATCAACTCTGCGCCATACAATCTCCCCCCTGCTGCGCCTGCTCCTGAGCGCCAGCCAGCGCCACAGCCTGCACCAGCGCCAGTAACTGCGAATGTTTGTGAAGCTGCTTCGGATCCGGGTGACTGCGATAACTATGAATTGAAATGGTATTACGAGAAAGACGAGGGTCGTTGCACACAATTCTACTATGGCGGCTGCGGCGGCAATGAAAACCGCTTTGAGACCGAAGAAGCCTGTAATGCACGCTGCGTGTCACCACTGCCAGATGTTAATGTACGCTTTGGCGAAGAGGAACCGGTACCAGCGCCGGAGCCAGCGCCAGCACCTGTGCCGGATTCGCGCGAAGACAGGGGTTGTACACTACAGCCTGATTATGGCCGCTGCTCCGACAATAATCAGACACGTTGGTACTACAATTACGCCGACGGGCTGTGTGACGAATTCGTTTATGGCGGCTGCGAAGGTAACCAGAATAACTTTAGGAGTGAGGAAGAATGTCAGGATCAATGCTTTGAGGTGCAAACGACTTGCTCACTGCCACCACTGCCGGGTAGATGTAACGAACATATTGTACGCTGGTACTACGACGAGCGTGATAAGCGCTGCTATGAATTCGAGTTCACCGGTTGTCGCGGTAATAGAAACAACTTCGTTACGGAGTCGGAATGCCTGCAATGGTGCGGTAATGAGACACCTCAACAGCCACAGCCAGGAACATCGGCGCCGGTAAGTGGGCGCTAAGAAATAGTTGTAGGTAAATCTCAGGTACTCAAATGCTCCACATTTTCGCCTTTGCTTGCAGGCCTACTCGGTTTGTGATCTGCCTGTGGAGCGCGGTGATTGCGACAACAGCACTGCGGCATGGTTCTACGATGGCGAGTCGATGGCTTGCACAGCCTTCTCGTATTCGGGATGTGGCGGCAATGGAAATCGCTTTGAATCGAAGGAGCAATGCGATCGCCAGTGCGGCGATTTCAAGGGAGTCGGTGAGTACTCGACGAAAAAATTTCACTTATTTACGCTGAATGTTTTTTTGGCCTACGTAAGAAATATATTTATGCCAATACTCAAACAAATATTTACGCCCGCTAGATGTGTGCAATGAACCAGTGGAAACTGGTCCATGCCGTCAGTGGCAGACTCGTTTCTATTACAATAAGGCGTCGCGTACCTGTGAACCATTCACCTATGGCGGTTGCGAAGGTACCGGCAATCGTTTCGGCGAACGCGCAGAGTGCGAGTCAGTTTGCATTTTAGGTCAAGAACCAAAGACGCGCGCACCTAAAGGTAAACATCGCTTGTGTGTAGTTAGTGTAGTCGGCGTGTTGCGGACGAATTTTTTGGAAAAATTAATTTTAAATATTTTGTATTGACTTTTCTGAGTAGATATTTGTAAGCTGCCGGTACAGATTGGAAGTTGCAACGGTACGACCGCCTACGAACGCCGATACTACTATGACGACGAGCGCGGCACCTGTGTATCCTTCATTTATTCGGGTTGCGCTGGCAACCAGAACAATTTCCGTACATACGAAGCTTGCTTTGACTACTGTGCAAGTAAGCGCATGCCACACGTGACACATCACACATTTTGGCACAATGAAACCTCGACGCACCCATGCATCTGTACGCACCCATGCATTTAGCACTGATTCATACTATTTTACGCACTTTCACGAACTCCTATATTTCCTACCGCACTGCATACGAACTTTGTTAATTTAGAATATCTTATTGGAATGCATAGCTTAAGTTTTCTCGCTTGTTATCTACTTGTTCTTAGATTGAATGCACTTTCGTATCATTTCCATAATTGTCTTGCACGTGGTAATGGGTTTTCCTGTGGGAGTCCTTTGGCACATAAAAAAAAAAATATTTGCACCTATCTTCACCATCCACGCTAATCACTAACTCTCCTTTTCTTCCCACAGGAACCGAAAAGACGCCCGAAGCCAGCGAGAACGAAGTCGAACCCAACCCATGCGACACCTATGAGCACGAATGTCGTGCGCTGCGCTGTCCATTCGGTTCACGCCGTGTTCCGGTGGAGAATAGCGATTGCACGCGCTGCGTTTGCGAGAATCCTTGCGAGCGTCACGAATGCCCCGAAGGCCAGCAATGCGCTGTCGACGTGTCAAGCGATGCCTCCAGACAATTCATGCCCGTCTGCCGCGAAACCAACAAGACCGGCGAGTGCCCACATCTCAGTCAGCCAGAAGAGGAAAACTGCGGTCGTGAATGTTACACCGATGCCGACTGTCGTGAGGACAACAAGTGTTGCAGCAATGGTTGTGGCTTTGTTTGCGTACGCCCTACGCAGCCAACATCCCGTCCACGGCCCCCGACCACACCTGCGCCAGCTGTCATCTACCCAGGTGATGTACAGGTTGCACTGGAACCCAAGAAACCGCAAGAGGTGGATGTGCAGGCCGCCGTTGGCGGAATCGCTGTGTTGCGTTGCTTCGCTACTGGCAGTCCACCACCGAATGTTACATGGTCGCGCAGCAATGTGCTGGTAAGTACGGCGGGGAAAAGCTCGAAATTTATGGCCTTCACTATGCTATAAATTTACGCATGTTGTGGTTGAGTTTATGTCTGCGTTAGTATGAGTTTTTTTTTATTTACGCGCTCTGCCCGCAGATCGACACCAATCAAGGACGATATGTTCTGACTGCCGCCGGTGATTTGACGATTGTGCAGGTACGTCAGACGGACAGCGGCTCGTACGTGTGTGTAGCGTCCAATGGCCTAGGCGATCCAGTGAGTCGCGCAGTGCAGCTGGCAGTGACAGGTTTGAGACTACCTCCATTTTAAGCACGCGGTGTTGGTTATACTAATATGGCGCATGTGTTTTGTGTTTTATTTACATTTTTTTGCATGTTTTGCATCTGCTAATGCTTGTCTATGCCTTGTCTAACAAAACGCACTCAAATAAAAAAATTGCTTGCTTCTTATATGCATTCGCAAAAACGTAGAGCCAAAAGAGATACCCGCTTACGTTTATGGCGAAAAGAATGCGACACAAATTGTTAGCTTGAATCGACCAGCGCAGGTGCGTTGTCCGGCTGGTGGTCATCCTGCGCCGCATGTCAGTTGGTGGCGTAATCGCAAACGTTTGGGCTTGATAAGTGATCGCTTCGAGTTGACGCGCGACTATTCGCTAATGTTCCGTTCCATACAATTGACGGATCTCGGTCCGTATACTTGTGAAGTTTGGAATGGCTTAGGTCGTCCGACGTCCATGAAAGTTGTTCTAAAGGCAGTGGGGCCAGCACGCGCCGTGACGAACGATGAAGCGCCCTATCTGCAATATATCATAGATCCAGCACGCGCGCCAGTTACTCAACGACCCTCGTATCCATATCGCCCACAACGGCCACAGCCACCACCGCCACCAGTGTATGTCGCACCACCGCGCCGGCCACAAACGAGTAAGTACGATGGGCTGCATGTGGGCTAAATGCTTGGTGGGGTTCCTAGATTAATCGTTAAATTTGTTGAATGTGTTTAAGAAGTTGCTGCCTGGGTAGAATATATTTAGGATCTTAACTAATTCCTTCTCTTTGCTTTGCACAATTTGCACAGTGACCGCGCAAGCTGTGCTTGCATTGGATCCCAGAAACACCTATAGCCCGGGCGCGTCCATTGCCATGCAGTGCTCGGTGCAAGGCTACCCCGCACCGAATGTGACCTGGACAAAGGACTCGATACCGCTGCAGGCGAACGAACGCATACAAATTACAGTTGAGCCACATACGCTGGTGATAAACAATGCCACACCCGAGGATACTGGCATGTATGGTTGCACGGCGAGAAACTCCGTGAGTTATAACACCAGCGAAGAGCGCATCACCATTGAGTGTAAGTAGTTTCTCATCTTCAATGCGGTACACTTGTAAATTTCGTAAAATCGTTTTGTTTGCCTTTGTTTTCTGCAGCCACGATACCGATCCATCCGGATTGCGTAGATAATCCATACTTTGCGAAGTGTGAGCTGATTGTCAGCGGTCGCTACTGTGGTCATCGGTACTACGCTAAGTTCTGTTGCCGATCATGTACGCTAGCTGGCCAAATTACGTATCCACATCCGAATGCCGTGTAGATAGAAGGCTACCTGAGTGAATAAGCGGTCTAGAGCGTGCTTGATGCTTTACTCTACGAACATGCATTTTTTGGCTGTCTTTTTGGCGACAGCAAATCAGTTAAAATTCCAAAAGAAAAAAATAAAAATAATTAACAGTACTATTAACATTTAATCGACGCACAAATTTAGCAAACTAGTATTTTCCGCTCTAAAATTAGGTATTTAAAAAAATAAAAATTACAAAAGTAAATGATTTTCACACTTTACACGCACACCTTTAGCTGACTCAGCTCGATCAAAACGAGCTGCAAGTTTTCAGCTATCCTCAGCTTAATCACATCAACAGCAACAGCTTCTATGCTTTTCGCTCATGTCAACACATACACACACACACACACACACGCACAAAAAATGCAAATACTAAGAAGAAGAATAGCTTTTATACATATACAACTACATACATACATAAATTTATAAAATAGAATTTTAGTTTTTAATTTGTTCCTATTTATTGTGTCCGTTTGTCCGGTTCGGATAAGTCAAACACATGCATGCATACTACATACCGAATAACTGTAAATATGTGTGCCTATGTAGAAATCGAAGGTCACACGCAAGCACACTTACACACACAAACCAATGTACTAATACTCATATAAAACGATCAAGAGGGATTTTACTCATAGACGATTTTCTGAGTTACCTTTTTGAAATTAATTTTAATTTAAACGATATGTTTTGTAATTACAAAGTGCCTTACGATTTTATTTTTATTTTTTAATTGTACGTAAATAGTAGAGATTTGTGCATTGATACATATGTATGTATGTATGAGCAATCTAAAAGAAAATGTTGAAAAAGTTTTTGTAAATAAACTAATGATGTAAAAGAGTATAATGATGTAAAAGAGAGTTTTGTATTCGAGAAGTTGGACTAAAAATTTAGAATGAACTCAGTAAGTTGAAAACATAAGGTTTTTGCTTATTTGGCGGAGGATGAATTGATCACAAGATTCACATACAGTGGATTCACGTAGATGGAGGCAAAGACATCGGAAAGTAGCCGGGTGGGCGAAGGTAGAAAAGGAGGGGGAAAGAAATAAAGGAACGACCCCATCTAAGGCTTCTAATTGAAAAAACGATCCATGCTCACCACGAAGCTCCGCAAGCGACTTGTTCCCATTCCCGAAAGCTCATCGAAACCTTGAACCTTAGGCACGCAAAGGCAATTCACCAGAGCTGCAGTTGTCGAGATGACTCCACCTGCTCATCCTCCAAGCAGCTGATGCAGTAAGGGCCATCGATGATATTTAGCCTTACCGCAATGCACTAACTCTGAATTAAAATTTTTAAATGAATGCTTTTGCAATAATTTATTGCATTAAAGGTATAACATGCATTAAAAACCCACTTGTTAATTATTTTTTGAAGTAAATATTTTTCGTTGATATTGAGGGTAGAGTTTTGAGGTCCAAAAAGATAGCGGTGGAAGTTAAGGCTGGTTTTCGCTATGTCAAATTTAATAGCATTTGTCCCAAAGAGGTAAAAACACATTGCCATATGGAACTAAAAAACGGTCTATTGTTTAATTTAGATCAGAATAGCTTTTCATTCGTGTACATGTGCTGCTAAATTGGTTATTGGGAAAGTATTTCAAAGCAATCACATTTCTGGCTAGCATATTTCAGGACGAATGAATAAGGATTGAGCCAAGAGCTTCGGTGAGCAAATCCAATTTTTTGCAGCAAATGTCAGTTGCGCGGTTTTGCAGAATGACGATACGCGGTTTTGAAATTTAAACGACGATATATAAAGTAATGAAGAAGCAGACGAAATTATTGAAGATATGTCCTGAGCACATATTGTGGCTCGGTTTCCTAATGAGTTCGATAACACAAAACTTAAAGAATATCAACGTTCAACAAAAGGCAATGATTCTTTGTCTAAATCTGAGATGCAATTTTTTTTAATTTTTTTGAGGAACACCCTAAGTAATCATTAAACGAATCTGAGTTTCGCTGTTACATTCGGACATCCACGAATTTGTTTTCATATTCCCGGTTAAAAAAAAAGACGCATATCATATTTCTTCTTATCAAATCGTAAGATTTCGGCTGGCAAATATTCACATATGTACAATACAAAGCGAATATTGAAATAATAACGAATATTATAATTTTGCGGCGGAAACATAAGAGCAGTTGTTATCCAGTACTTGCCGGCAACATTGAAAATAGTGGGCCGAATTTATCTACCAAATAGCGGCTAATGGATTTCCTTACCAAAAAAGTACGCCGTGCACGTAAAATGTTTGTTATGGCAATGCTGTACGCTTGGAAAAATCAATATTTTCACAATAGTAAAACTTCCCTTATACGCTACGCGTACAGCTGTTGTTGATAACAGTGTGGACATGCGCAGTAACCCAGCTGCATTGGCATTCTGTCATATTTAATGCCATTGTAGCCACAGAAGGAAAAGCAAATTGCACTCAAACAAAAGATATTCCCATTTTAGAAAATTGATTTGCCAACAAGTTCAAGGCAACAAAAATGCCTATGATGGAGGATAGCGGCATCGATAGTGAGGACAAGCAATCGAATACCTGTGAAGGATCTCCAGCGGTGAGTACTATATGTAATTCTAATCGTATGTGCATATTTACTTATGTACATACATACATACGTTTTAGACAATGGAAATATTTGCAAAACATTTGCATTAATTACAGCAAGTGGCACAAAAAATGACAGCACCAGCAACAATAACGACGATTGAAGCATGCGATACGTCAGCGGTTAGCCATATGGCTGATTTGGATGTAGTCTTCCGTGGCGGTGGCGGCGGTGGCGGCGGCCAAGTGTTGACAGCGTCAACGTCAACGTCAGCGACAAGGACAACCGTCACCAATGCAACAGCATCAGCTGGCGATAGCGATGATAGCACAGCGAATAGCGCACAGCCAGCACCAAACACCTGTCGCATCCTGCAGCGCAAGCTGGAGCTGAAAGTGGAGCGAGCGAAGCGCAACTACAGCCAATACCAGCAGCAGGAACAGGTGAGTTGACAAGTTTCAAATACGTTTTTGTAGAAAAAGCTGACATATTGATTTGGTTATTTCACTTTCGCATTGTAGGTACGCAAATCACAATCTGCGAATCTCATACCAATTAATCGGTTGCCCATACCAGGCGATTCGGAGCAGAAACCACTTGTAGATTATAAGTCCGATAGCAGGTTTGCATAAATGATGACTCTACTAAAATTTTAATTACCTACATACGTACGTACGTTCAACACGAAAGATCGATATATATTTTTTCTACTGTTTTGCAGCGAGGAGCCAGAGGAAATTTCTTTTTTTCCTGCCAAACTGAAAAATGCGCATCGGCAGCGCAAAACGGAACTCAGCGACACTTTTAGTATACAAGAAATGACTATAGAATCCGATTTGGATTCCGATGATAGCGGATCACAAAATCTTGAGCTGTTGCCACCGCTGCGCAAGACGAATTTTCTGGAGAAAGTTAAAATCTGTTTCGGTTGCAGTAATCGAAGAAGTTAACTGCGGAAACTTTAAGGAGGCGACAAAATAGTACTCAAAATAATGCAATAAATACTGTTGTAGCCAAAATGTACACAACTACCACAAAAGAAAATATACAAGCATATACAATGCATATATGTATGTATGTGCATACATACAAAAGTGCATACATTGTGATTTATTAGTCAGTTAGAGAATCTGTAGCCCCTTTTTAAGGGCGTTTTAATTTATTGGGGGATTCGAAAGATGTTTTCATAACCGGTAAATCACATTGTGAAGCCCCTCATTATTTGCAGGCTTATAATTTCGGACCATTCGTATTTGCGGCGTGCGCCTTGATGTTGTCACACATTTTTTTTGTTGTATTCAAATTTGTTCGCGTGCACTCCTCATATCTCCCTCCATTTTGGAAGAATTCCGGACTGATGATGCCACCTAAGCAAGAACCACACCAAAAAGTCAGTTTAGCTGAATGCAATGGTTGCTTGTGAATAATTTGTGGATTTCCTTCCCACCAGAATCGACAGAGAATGATTGCTTTGATAACACCGCACGACAATATATTTTAATAGATTTTTCTCTGTGACGTCAGAATTTTTTGAAAGGATTTTGAAATCTTTAAGATATTGGGCCGTATGCATAAAAACTAGCCAATTGCGTTTTACTAAAGTATCTTTCACTTAAATTTATTTGAACAAATCGAAAAAAGGTCTGAAATTTTAAGAAAAAAAACATTTGTTTAGGTTTTATGCACACTGCCCATTATTTCTTCAGTAAACTTTTCAAAAAATTTAGTGCAATGAATAACAATATGGGGATCAAATAGGAGAATTAGTACTGTAAATATCTTTTTGTCCTTGAAATAAATTGAAAATTTGCAAGATTTATTTTTGAAAACATTAAATGCCGAAGACTAATATTTATGCGACCACATCCTGGAATTTGGTCCTTCAATTTTATTTGCTAAACAAAAACATAAAAATAATTAAAAAGGCTTTTTCACTACCTATTCGTCCTTGTGACTCGACAATTGTTTATTTCCTCAGATTTCTACAGACTTTTTCCTTAATACTAAATACCTTCCGTGGGTCCACCACAGACTGACACGATCAAGGCAACGACGCGCCCACGCGCTGGCTATACATGAAAATATGATAAGTTATGCTGTACCGCAAAATTCATTCTTGAGCCGTCGGTATATATCGTTCTGAAGTGTTTTCTTGAAGAGAAGCGAAGTCAGATGTAGTCTAATTTTTCGCGAATACCTGGATCATTGATAGAACATGCCCATGCCCGTGTATTTATTATTTCCATAGAGTCATTTCCATCGAACTCAGGGAACTCTGCGAAGCATTCACCTTAAAAAGAGATCGATATGGACGAGGACTGATTACCTTAGCAATCGCAATCCTGCTTTGTGATCTTCCTACCTTGTCAACATTGGGTTTCTACGAAGCCAATAAACTGTAAGTAATAGTTGTTGGAGAATCATGGCCTTGATAAACGATGTGATCAACAAAAGTATCAGAGGGGCCATCTCGGTGGCAAAGACCGTTTAAATCAGGGACCGAAAATAACAATTATTTTTTTTTAAGAGTTAAACTTGGCCAAATATTTTTAAGGCCGAAATAAAAGTCCTTTCCGTATAATAAACAAACCGATTATTCAAATTAAACAAATTTGGTATCAAGTGAAAGAGGACTGAAATAGCTTTTAAACAGAAATAACGGACGAAGGTTACCGTCTCTATTTATATTTTTTGTTTATAATTTAATATTTCCGTTGTAAAGCCATTTTAGTCTCTTTTCCTTTGATACCAAACAGGTTTAATTTGGATAAGCGGTTTGTTTATTATCCGGAAAGGACTTTTACTTCGGACTTTGGCCAAGTTTGACAATAAAAAAAAAATTAATAAAAAATCTGTTATTTTCAGCCCTCGGGCTAAATAAAAAAATTCGCCAAGGCGAGATGTTCGAAAAATTTTTGACGTTGAAAATTCCTTAAAAATCGACAATATAACGCTCATTTAGAAGCTCTTTTTTTAATATTTTGAGACGTTTTGTCTTCAGTAATCGATTATTTACTCTATTACTAGTTTGGAATGGCTACAGTTTCGATGCCTTCTCCCTCAGATTCCCGAAGTAGAATTTGTACCAAATAATAATTATGCAATATAAAATTAACTTGAATGTGAAACTAAATAATCCAGAAACTCTCAAATGCTCTACATAGGGAATGCTCAGAACAAGGGTGTAGCCAGGTAGGGGAAGACAGCTGTACCCCTATAAAGTTTTCAAGATAAAGTGAAATTTTAAAAATTTTATAATGGCTGAATTTCTTTATTCATTCTGAACGTTTGGAATAAACTTTTCTGTTTATTTATTCTTTAGAACGTTCCTGATGATATGTTGACGTATATTTCAAACGCATTCTGTTTATTCCGGCTGTGAAATGGGATTATCCGGAATGTATGTATAAAGAAACGCAGCCAATAAGTAAATAAAAAAATAGAAATTTGTGTGCGTAGTCGAGTTTGTAAATATGCTCTCCATTTCCACATGAAGCCTGCGTGGATATATTGAAACAGGCTCAAACGCACCACCTGTCTCTTCTGATACAATTTTCGCGCCGCGTTCCTGCTTGTCCGCATCTCAAGCTATTCACACTCGCGACTTTCTGCCCCTCCTTTCTCCTTTTTTTTATAATACTTTTCTCTTTCCTGTTTTTTTTTTTGTTTTTGATTTTACCTAACGAGCCTCAAACTTGGTACAAAACCCTTTGCTGGAAGAGTTTCTTTCGATATAAGTATTAACTTGATCCCTTGTACATAAGGTCCTGGCTACGCCCTTGGCTTGCAGCAAGTGACCCTTGGAAATAGTGGCTACCTCCTTACTGCCCATTCTGGGATAATTTAGCACCACTAGAAAACTTCCACAAACACCGAATAAGCTGATCGTGTCTAAAGAATTGAACTAAGGTTTCAAAACAATTTAAAATTAGTGAAACATTTAAAATTTTTTCATTTATTTTGAAGCCTCCTTTGCTAAGAATTCGCGCACAAAAAGTTTTTACTCAAAATCAGTCTCATATGTATATATTTATTGAACTAAAAGAAAGTCATGAATAACTGCACACAAATCTAGGAAATTCACGTCGCACACGTATTACATAAATAGTAAGTTTAAAAGTTGGACAGAAAACAAAACAGAAAATACTATAATAACAATATATGAAAATCTTCAATCTCGATTGAGGGTGAGACAAACACCTTGCAATACCCAGTGGCTGATGTCCTCTGTGGTGGCCAGGTCAGCTTCGAAAACCAGTCCCACACCCATAGCATTTCGACGCAGTGAAGTGGTGTAAACAGGTGCGCGGAAAGTATTCTGAATGAAAAGTTGACGAAAAAGGGAAAAATTCAATTAAAAAACAACAACAGTGTCCTGTTTAGAAAAGTAAAAATTATGTTAATGAGCAAATGAATGCGAAAAACAAAACGGAAGTGATTAAAAACCCCCCGAAAAAAATGTAACAAAATGAAAGCAGACAAGTGTTAAATGTTTTTGTGCTGAAAAAGAGGCAAAATAAGTTCAGAAAATGAGGAGCAAATGTTGGCATATAAGGTGAGGAAGCTGTTACGCTTTGGGGTGAGCTGAGAATGTGCTTGTAGGGACTAAGTGAATTCACAGTGAACGGACGGTTCGGGAGAAGATAGATGGAAGTGTTTTCGGTAAATATTAGTAACTAATTGTCCCCTGTAGCTAATGTAGTAAAAGTTAGATCTGTAGATTAGTAACATATACAAATTATTTTGTATTAATTTTTTTTCGATATACAAAATGTTTTCATGGTATATTTTTTTTGTTACTTTTTATAAAAAACACCAGCGGACCGCAAGGATTTACACAACACTCTAACCTAACCTGCATAATTTTATAGCAGTGATAAAATTTTGAGCTTGGGCAACCATTTATATTGTAAAATTATGATCAACATTAAAAAAAAATTAAAAATTTCCTATACAAAATCTATGGGAAATCAATTTTTTAAGAATTTTCTATTTTTGGGTATTTTTTTCAATCTTCTCACCGTAAGAAGTTTCCTCGGACAGAGACAAATACGGTAGACAGTTTACAAAGAACGACCCGTTCTAGAGTTGTGCTCGGCCTTATGTAGACGACTTTGTTTTATACATATATTTAGAGATTAAAGCTTGTAGATAGTTGGCAACCATCAACAAAATTATCAGTCGGGCATTTAAATTACTTTAATTCAATAAACGCCTTGCAATATTTTACTTTAGATAATTTTACATAGATGGTAACCCTATTCAAAAATTGGTATTTTTTACCTTAAGCGGTGAAACTGGCCCTCCAAATGGTGTTTCACTTATTAAACCTGATGGAGTCTTATGGAAGATATTAAGCTGGATTGACAGGATACAGTGCTTTAGGATTTTAAAATCACTGTTGTTACTAAATGCGCAAATTTTAACAACGTGCCTACTTTTCCTCGTGCGTGGGCTTTCGCTCTTCAAAATTAGGTCTCAATCATTGAACAAAAATACCTTTGAGAAATAAGTCTATGAGCAAACCTAACGAGTTGT
>NW_023459872.1:8989-46761 GCF_013731165.1 Rhagoletis pomonella | reverse complement strand
TTTTTTTCAAATGTCTTTATTTTGGTATCTGTTGAACTACAAACGAATTAAAAAGCACTACAAATATCTACAAACCATTTCTAATCGTAATAAAATATCAATTTGTTAGCATCCGGATTTTAAGAAAAAGTATTTTTTTTTGCAAATGTCTTTATTTCGGTATCTGTTAAACTACAAATGAAATAAAAAGCACTACAAACATCTACGAGCTATTTCTAATCATAATAAAATATCAATTTGTTAATCCCCGGATTTTAAGAAATTTTTTTTTTTTTAAATGTCTTTATTTCGGTATCTGTTGAACTACAAACGAAATAAAAAGTACTACAAACATCTACAAACCATTTCTAATCGTAATAAAATATCTATTTGGTAGCACCCGGATTTTAAGAAAAAAGTATTTGTTTTTCAAATGTCTTTATTTCTGTATCTGTTGAACTACAAACGAAATAAAAAGCGCTACAAACATCTACAAACCATTTCTAATCATAATAAAATATCAATTTGTTAGCACCCGGATTTTAAGAAGAAATTATTTTTTTTTCAAATGTCTTTATTTCGGTATCTGTTGAACTACAAACGAAATCAAAAGCACTACAAACCATTTCTGATCACAATAAAATATCAATTTGGTAGCACCCGGATTTTAAGAAAAAATTATTATTTTTTTTTCAAATATCTTTATTTCGGTATCTGTTGAACTACAAACGAAATACAAAGCACTACAAACATCTGAAAACCATTTCTAATCATAATAAAGCATCAATTTAATAGCACCCGGATTTTAAGAAAAAAGTATTTTTTTTTTCAAATGTCTATTTCGGTATCTGTTGAACTACAAACGAAATAAAAAGCACTACAAACATCTGCAAACCATTTCTAATCATAATAAAATATTAATTTGTTAGGTCCCAGATTTTAAGAAAAAAACTTCTTTTTTTTGTAAATGTCTATTTCGGTATCTGTTGAACTACAAACGAAATAATAAGCACTACATACATCTACAAACCATTTCTAATCGTAATAAAATATCAATTTGTTAGCTCCCGGATTTTAAGAAAAAAATTTTTTTTTTTGAAATGTCTATTTCGGTATTTGTTGAACTACAAACGAAATAAAAAACACTACAAACATCTCCAAACCAATTCTAATAGTAATAAAATATCAACTTGTTAGCACCCGGATTTTAAGAAAAAAGTATTATATTTTTCAAATGTCTTAATTTTGTTATCTCTTGAACTACAAACGAAATAAAAAGCACTACAAACATCTACAAAACATTTTTATGCGTAATAAAATATCAATTTTAGCCCCCGGATTTTAAGAAAAAAGTATTTTTTTTCAAATGTCTTTATCTCGTTATCTGTTGAACTACAAACGAAATAATAAGCACTACAAACATCTACAAAACATTTCTAATAGTAATAAAATATCAATTTGTTAGCACCCGGATTTTAAGAAAAAAGTATTTTTCAGGGACCGCAAATAACGATTATCTTTTGTAATTTCAGCATACTCGGAATACCTTCAGCGGAACTGATTTTTATTTTTTAGTTTTTACTTATAAAAATTAAGTTTAATTATTATATTTTAAGTTTACTTTTTTACTCAGAAAATAATCGTTATGTTTTGAGTTTTATTTTTTGCTCGGAAAATAATCGTTACGTTTTAAGTTTTATTTTTTGCTCGGAAAATAATGGTTACGTTTTAAGTTTTATTTTTTGCTCGGAAAATAATGGTTACGTTTTAAATTTTATTTTTGGCTCGGAAAATAATCGTTACGTTTTAAGTTTTATTTTTTGCTTGGGAAATAATCGTTATTTCGGGAGTTTTATTTTTTGCTCAGAAAATAAAACTTAATTTTGCGTATGCGTATGCGCATGCGTGAATAGACAGGGGGTGGCTGCATTGAATTTTTACCGCCACTGTGGAGTGGGTAATAAAAATACAGAGCGCAAGATACAAGGGCAGAAACAAACACAAGGGCAACGACAAAACCACAGACACTCACAACCTATATTGAAGGATCAAGTCAATGATAAAGGTGAAAAACATGATAAAGTTAAAGATAAATAAAAAGACAAGGATAAAGATAATGATGAATATGAAGATGAAGATGAAGATCAAGACGAAGATGAAGGTGAAGATGAAGATGAAGTTGAATATGAAGATGAAGATGAAGATGAAGATGAAGATGAAGATGAAGATGAAGATGAAGATGAAGATGAAGATGAAGATGAAGATAAAGATAAAGATGAAGATGAAGATGGAGTTGAAGATGAAGGTGATCTTCATCGTTCTCATCTTATTATTGCACCGCAATAAGAAAAGAAAAAATAAATATAACTGCAGCGTCAATCGAAATGAATTTACAATTTTGTCAAGCTTCAAGTTTTTTAAGTTTGTCGCCTCGAGTGAGAGGTTATTTAGTGGTGCAGATTTGATTTACGACCCTTTAAGAAAATAACATTATTAAAAATTACTAAATTTTCCATTTTTTATTTACCTAAATAATCTTATTTACTCCCCTAAATTATTTCCACATTCGCAACATCCCTATTAGGAAGCTACAAAGAGCGCGAGCACGTTCCAAGCACTCCAAGACATTTTTTCTTCAACTTGAAACGGCCTTGACCCCATGCGCCTAATTAAGGGTTAGGGGATACCCGAAAGATTTTCCAGATGGATTACAAAGTATAACTTATAAAGACAAATTGCTTTTAATCAAATCTGTTATTCTGGAAGCCTCTGAACTACTGCCTGCCTCATTTTCATTAATAATGGCAGAAATTTCTACTTCTTCGAGAGGCGTTTTGCAGGTCATCTTCAGGAAAGTAAGCATTGTAGTGAAGACAAATATTATGGAGAGTAGCACAAGCGTTTACGATTTTAGTAGTTTTTGGGGATCATAGTGTAACTCAATGGGGTATAGTCGTTGTGCTGGGTATGCTGTTACTGTCGCACGGCTATACTCAATCCCGACTCTTGCGTCCTCGATCGCGCACTCTGGGCAACGTGAGCAACCCATGTGCGAGATGCGGTAACCAATCCGAGTGGAGCCTTGGGTCACGGCAGAAAGATAGGGAGCTTTGGTGGGGCCACTCCGACTTATTCGGTTTAAGGGCTCACTGAAGTCTGCAGCGTCTGTTCACCAGTAGGTGCGGCTGCAAGCGGGTGTCTGTCTTGGAGCAAGCGGCTCGCTTTATAAACGTGTATTCGGTTACGAAACCACCCCCGTCCCAACAATGGGTTGTGCGCTGGGTTTGGTACCCGTCACGTAAAAACAGGCTCCAATGAAAAAGAGATACAAAGCCTCGGATGAGAAACCCCCCCCCCCCCCCACTTTTAATGACGACCACGGCTATTGATTAAAGGACTACGATTTGAGGGCATGCACCTGGAATGTCCGGACCCTTAATGGGGAAGGTTGAAGTCCTCGTAAGAGCGAAATCTGACATCACCGCCATCCAAGAAATGCGTTGGACGGGGCAAAGCAAGCAATGTCTGGGGCCTTGCGACGTATACTACAGCTGCCATGTAAAGCAGTGCAAATTCGGTGTTGGATTTGTGGTGGGAGAGAGGCTCCGTCGCCGGGTACCCCGGTGGACGAGCGTATAGCCATAATCCGACGGAAGAGAAGGATGAGGTATCCAAGGATCTCTTCTAAGAACCCTTGGAGCGCACGTGTGAGCTCTGCCCCCGTCATGATATCAAAATCGTGCTTGGCGACTTCAATGCTAGGGTGGTTTGGAACCACTGTCGGAAAATTCAGCCTCCACGACGAAACGTCCGACAATGGACTGAGGCTGATCGACTTCGCCGGGGCCCGAAACATGGTAGTATGCAGTACTATTTTCAAGCATAAAAAGATCCATCAAGCTACATGGCTGTCTCCAGATCGAAAAACGAGAAATCAAATCGATCATGTTGTGATAGACGGAAGGCATGCTTCCAGCGTTTTGGACGTACGTACACTCCGAGGGCCAAACATCGACTCGGGCCACTATCTTGTTGCAGCCAAGATACGCAACCGCCTCTGTGCAGCAAAAAATGTGCGCCCAAATATGCAAGGAAAGCTTAACGTCGAAAAGCTGCAATCACAGCCAACAGCCAATGCATTCGCTACTCGACTCTCACACCTGCTCTCAGAGAGCACTCTTCAACAAACCGACATATGCGAGCAGTGGAACCTCATCTCCCGCTCATTAAGTACCGCCGCCGAAGAAGTAGTCGGATTTCAGCGAGCCCGAAAGAACAACTGGTACGATGAGGAATCGCAGGAAGCTGAAGAGAAAAAAGATGCCGCCTACAGGGCCACGCTGCGATCGGGCGCAACGCGCGCTATGTGGGACCGCTATAGGGATCTGAAGAGGGAAGCGAGACGTATTTGCCGCAATAAGAAGAGAGAGGCCGAAATACGTGAGTTCGAGGAGCTTGAAATGCTGGCCGACAGGAAGAATTCCCGAAAATTTTACCAGGGAGTTAGACGACTTACGGAAGGTTTCAAGACCAGGGCGTACTCCGATGTTCAGAATGTACTTAAATTGTGGAGGGAACACTTTTACAACCTACTGAATGGTAGCAGCACGGAAAGTTGTGGAGAAGAAGAACCCGATCCCCCACTCGATAATGACGGAGTCGATGTTCCTCCGCCTGACTATGAGGAGGTACGAATAGCAATCACACGGCTGAAAAACAACAAATCTGCTGGAGCTGACAGCCTGCCAGCTGAGCTATTCAAGTACGGTGGCGAGGAGCTGATGAGGTGCATGCATCAGCTCGTATGCAGAATATGGTCAGACGAACGCATGCCCGACGACTGGAATTTAAGTGTACTCTGCCCAATCCACAAGAAAGGCGACCCCGCCATCCGCGCCAACTACCGCGGGATTAGCCTTCTAAGCATAGGTTTTAAGGTCTTATCGAGTGTATTGTGCGAAATACTGAAGCCCACTGTCAACGAACTGATTGGGCCTCATCAGTGTGGCTTCAGACCTGGCAAATCCACCATAGACCAGGTATTCACAATACGTCAAATCTTGGAAAAGACCCGCGAGAAAAGGATGGACACTCACCACCTATTTGCCGACTTTAAAGCCGCTTTCGACAGCACTAAACGGAGTTGCATATACGCCGCAATGTCTGAATTCGGCATCCCCGCTACACCGATACAGCTGTGTAAAATGACGTTAGCAATACCACCAGCTCCGTTAGAATTAGGAAAGACCTTTCCGAGCCGTTCGCCACCAAACGGGGTTTCAGACAGGGCGACGCCCTTTCATGTGACTTATTTAATCTGATGTTAGAGAAGATAATAAGAGCTTCAGAACTCAATCGCTCAGGAACAATTTACTACAAGAGCGTGCAATTGCTGGCGTACGCCGATGACATCAACATCATCGGTAACAATAACCGCGAAATCTGTTCTGCCTTTTACAAGTTAGATAAGGAAGCAAAGCGAATGGGTCTGGTGGTAAACGAGGACAAGACGAAGTATCTCCTGTCATCAAACAAACAGTCAGCACATTCGCGCCTTGGCACCCACGTCACTGTTGACAGTTACAATTTCGAGAAAGTAGAGAATTTCGTTTACTTGGGAACCAGCATTAACACCGATAATAATGTCAGCATTGAAATCCAACGTAGAATCACTCTTGCCAACAAGTGCTACTTTGGACTGAGTAGGCAATTCAAGAGTAAAGTCCTCTCTCGACGTACGAAAACCGCGCTCTATAAGTCACTCATCATGCCCGTGCTGGTATATGGCGCAGAAGCATGGACAATGACAACATCCGATGAGGCGGCTTTTGGAGCATCCGAGAGAAAGATTTTGCGGAAGATTTACGGGCCTTTACACGTTGGCGACGGCGAGTAGGTACCGCTGAGCTGTATGAGCTTTACAACGACATGGACATAGTGCAGCGAATTAAAATACAGCGGCTCCGCTGGCTTGGCCATGTCGTTAATGGACACTGACGCTCCAGCTCTGAAAGTATTCAACTCGGAACCCGCTGGTGGTAGCAGAGGAAGAGGGAGGCCCCCGCTGCGATGGAAATACTAGGTGGAGAGGGACTTGGCTTCACTTGGCATTTCCAATTGGCGTCAGTTAGCACAGAAAAGAAACGACTGGCGTGCTATGTTGAACTCGGCCAAAATCGCTTAGGCGGTTACAGTGCCAAATAAGAAGAAGTGTAACTCACGTGCCCCAAGGAGGCATCGAAATCGCGATTTGAGTACTGCAATCACTCGCTCAACAATATTTCTTGCTTTGGAATGAACGGAATTGTAGCGGCTTTCTGGACTCGGTCGCTGATCGTTAAGGTGTCATTAGAAATGGTTCTAATAGGTAACCAGCGTCGCCCAAAAACTTTTATGTAAAACTCATTTCAATATTATTTGTAATTTCATACCAAGAATCCACGAATTACGTTCACCAGCTTCATATTTTTCTTGTAAAAACCTTCTTACTCGGCTGGTATTCCAAATTAAGGAATCGTGCCCAGAGCCTGAATGTCTGGCGTCTACGTATCTTATGATCACAGATCTAATACAAAAAAGAATAAATAGTTAGTAATCACTTTCATAAATCATGTTCTTTCAATTCTTTACAATCATTGCATTTACATACGTTAAAGAAACCTTTTCTGTTGTAGTACAAATGTTGAGAGCTTTTGCAGGGACCAATTATTTTTATATGCGTACCGTCTACACAGCCAATGATTCCAGGAAAACCAGTTCGTTCAAAGAAACTTCGCTTGCACTCCATCGCCTCATCTTACGACATTTGGAACTTAACCCAGTTTTTGCAAATTGTAGTTTCCATCGCGTCTAACACCTCGGATAAAATTTTGTTTACCGTGAGTTGGGCCAAGGACAAATTAAAGTCATTCACAACGCTTAGTTGATATGACCCTTGCGCAAAAACCGCAAAGGAGTTGCCAGTTTTATTGTTGGCGAAATTGCAGACTTTCGCGTGTTGCGTTTTAGTTTTGGGCGGATTTGCTCTGGAACAGTGATTCCCAAAGTGGTCCAGGTGAACCCCCAGAGGTCCACGGGAGACTCGACGGGGGTCTACGTTGGCGTGAAAAAATATGGGGGTCCATGAGTTGTAAGTGGGGGTCCACGAAAATTTATCTGGTTTCGATGGTAAAGAAAAAACCGTTGCTAGATAGTCTCTTTATTTAACTTTAATTTCTTTTTTTGCGGTGTATAGTGCTCTTGACGCACTGCGCACTTACTTTGTGTTTTCATACGTGGGAAAGCCTTAAAGGCCACCTGCAGACTAAAAAGAACCGGATGTTGGTATAACACTGAGTGGGGTGCGGCGGACATTGCTGGCTGCAGAGATTTAAGCACTTGTGTTTTTTCAATGCTACAGTATAGTACACCACCATTACCTTTGTTGAAGAGATTATATAATGTTCCCTGAGACTGAATGCTGATTTGATTCCATCACTGACACCGGACTCACACATTATCGAATCTTCACGGATGGCTTCAAAACTGACTCCTGGTCATGATCTGGGGTCTTTTTCGAAGTTATTTGGGATAAGCTTCACTTTTCTGTTGTTGAATATGCTTCGCTCTTCCAGGCTGAGGTAATTGCAATCCTCAAAGCCGTGGACTTCGTAGTAGAACATAGGTGGAGGGGAAGGAGTTTACGTGTCTGCAGTGACAACCAAGCTGCATTTAAGGCATTGGCCAGCCTCTAACTACTTCCAAACTCGTTCCGCAAGGCAAGTCTCGACTAAACATTGCCGCCTAAAAATCTACATGCAAAACATTTCTGGACTAAGAACTAAATCTCAGCTTGTGCGGTTGTTTAGTTCTCATCTTGAATACGACGTTATTGTCCTCATTGAAACTTGGCTGAATGAAAATTTCTACAGTGATGAGTATTTCGACTCTAACCTTTACAACGTCTTTCGTAAAGATAGAAACTCCACTCTAACTGGCTTAGCGAGAGGTGGTGGCATTCTTATCGCTGTGCAATGTAAGCACCATGCTTCTATTATTCAACTTGAAAATCAAAATGCGCTACTCGACCAACTGTGTATTAGAATTCGTGGTAGTTCCGACCAGCGTCCGGACTTTGCTCTGATCGGAGTAGATTTACTCCGATTTATCTTTTAAATTTGAAATCTACTCCATAATCCGCTTGACCTAATATATGCTCCGATTTTTTTTACTTTTTTCCATTCACAGAATTATTGAAAATAATATGGGAACTTATCAAATTTTTGCTCAATAACTTCTTTGGCAACCACCAAGGTTTTGTATAGCAAGGAGTAACAGAAATTGTCTCTTTTAATATTTAACATTCCTTGTGGAATCACTTTTAGTTTGCCAGGCAGGGGATTGATGAAGGACCAGAAAAGTGTTTTGGAAAGGTGTATATTTAGTAACTTGGCAGAGTATATGTTGACGTTAGCTACTTTACCGCACAGTAGTGCTGCTACTGAAAGAAAAATTTCAGAGATGCATGTCATTAAAAATAAATACAGGAACAGGCTTAATGTCGAAACAGTTGAAAGTTAAATAATAGGTCAGCAATTTATACGCCGTCTGATAATTTACTTATTTAAAGAAAAATTATAAATTTATTGATGAAAAGTTTGTTTTGAATACTAATCTATAATTAAGCTGATTTACAAGCACTCCGTGCCAATGCTTTACAATTACAATGTAAACACAATGTGATGAATTGAAAAACTATTAGTAGCGGTATTGGAAACGTTCGTACTGTGCGGTCGCTTAAACATTCGTTTGAAAGAATTTCTGAAGTTATTTTGTTTATCTAAGTGCTAAGCAGTTCTAATTTGTGTAATTTATACTGGAAAAAGCTCTTTGAAGCCAAGCTCCAAGAAATTGTTGTGTTTTAGGCATAAAGTGCGTGGATTAATTAATACTCTTGTCATTCCTTGTGTATATTTGTCTCTTTTGGTGCATTATTGTTGTTTTGCGTGAGAGTACATTTTCCCATATTCCGCGATTTATCATACATTTTGCTTATCATCGAACAACTGATTTTGACTTGCTTTTATGCTCTTAAATTTTTTTGGCTCAGTGGCTTTAAAGCTGTTAAGTTCAGCACGGTTTCTAACCATTGAACTTACAATACCTAGACTTCTGTGTCTCTCAAACGCTCATCTTTGCTATTGCTTTGTAACATTAAAAACGACATAGAGCGTTGCGTTGCGTGTTGGTTGTGTGATGACTTAGCTCACGTAAAATGTGCTGGTCTCAAGGGTAGGGTGGCCGATATCATAACCGATAACAAAGGTGTTCGTTGATCTTGCCGCAAGTGCAGTTCAACCGAAGTTGACCCTTGTTGGGTTAGGAGTTAAAACTTCTAAACGAAAAGTTTAAGCGATATGAAGATGCATTTAAAGACTTTAAGTGCATTGAATCTTCATCCTCTCCATCACCCAAGCTTAAACAAGCTTCAAAAAAGCGGAAGCATGGAGGAGACAGCATTGTTCCTAATCCCATTGCTTTAGACATCGACACTCCACCAATTGATTCTTTGCCTAATCCCATTACTTTAGACATCGACACTCGGCCAATTGATTGATGTTGAGTTATCTCAAGCTGCATCTTCTTCAGGTGTCACTACAAGGGCTGCAGCAAAAACGACAGCTGTGTCTGAACCTACATCTTAAAGTGGACCTTCTCCGTTACCCAAACAATTAATCGTAGTTCCTGCGAATAAATCTGTGTTTGTTTCGCGCTTTTCTAGTGAAACTTCGGTAGAAGATGTTAAGTCTTATATAACATCAAAGCTTAACCCCCGGCACATAGCTATTAGAAAATTTAATTTTTCATACGAAAGAAGCATATCTTCCTTTAAAATTTGATATTTCCGCCGACCATTTTCAAAACATTGTTGATGGTTCATTCTGGCCCAATGGTGCTTTAGTTCGAGTTTGAGTTTAAACCTCGAGCTCGGAATGAAAATACTGCTCAAATTCCCTCCTCAGGATCAAAAAAGTTATAAGTAATTTTTTCTTCAATATTTATTACCAAAATGTTAGAGGTCCAAATACAAAATTAACCGGGCTGTACTTAAAGTCTTTTGATTTAAATTATGAAATTTCGGTTTTTACTGAAACTTGGCTAAAACCGAATGTGTTTAATAGTGAAATATTGTGTAGTAAGTATGAAATATTTAGAAATGATCGCTTAGATAGAAAAGGCGGGGTTGTTTTAATAGCTGTTCAGATTGACTTTTACTCTGAAAAAGTTGAGTTCGCTGGTTCAGATGATGTTGAATTCCTCCGTGTTAGAATACGGTGCCCCTCAAGTAGTGTTTTTCTTGTTGCAATTTATATTCCATCAAACTCTAGCCCTTCGGTTTACTTTAAACATTCTTCATTATTGCTCCCTTTATTTGCCATGGTCAAGCCCTCCGATTCGATTGATGTGTTGGGTGATTTCAATCTAGCGTGTGTTTCCTGGGATTCGGTGGATGGAATTCTGGTGCCAAATTCTTCTCGGGATGTACTTAACCAATTTCTTAACGAACTTTCCGATCTTAGTCTATATCAGATTAATTCAGTTATCAACAACTTAGGTAAATGTCTTGATTTAGCGTTTATTGATGATATTGCTAAATGCACTATAATATGCGGCGATCCTTTAGTTACACCTATAGACCCTTATCACCCACCACTTGAGTTGTCCTTGGCACCATCCTACGATTCGTGTTATTGTCCTGAAATTAGAAAGCCGAAAGGTAGGCGATATTCTTTCAAATACGCTAACTACGACAAGCTTAAAATAGCCATATCTGAAATAATCGGGCCTGAGTACGATGGGGATGTTGAGAACAGTGCCTTACACTTTAGTAAAATCTTGAATAATATATTCAATAAACTCATTCCTCTTGTTAAAGGAAATACCGGACCTCGTAACTCGTTGTGGTTTAACTCAGAGCTAAAGCATTTAAAAAATTAAAAAACTAAATCATTTAAACTTTACAAGAAATCAGGCCTGTCTTCTCACTACGCCGCGTACTCCATCCTTCGTCACAAATACAATGCCTTAAACAGAAAATGTTACAGGAATTACATTAATAAAATTCGCATTAACATCGTTTCTAATCCCAAGTCATTTTATCCTCTTGTTAACACAAAATGTAAAATAAATGGGTTTCCCTCAACACTGAAATTAGATGATGTTATTTCTAGTGATGATGATATGATTGCTGATATGTTTGCAAATTATTTTGAATCGAACTAATCTGTCGAGCCAAATGAAAAAACTTCTAGCTATCCTTTTCCACTCCCACAGTTTGTCCACATCCATATTCCTTCAATCTCCGCTGACAATGTTCTCCTTCATTTGAATAGTTTAAAAAATTCTTTTCTAAGCGGTCCGGATGGTATTCCCTCCTGTGTCCTAATAAGTTGTGCTGATTATCTATATAAGCCATTAACGAACATCTTCAATGCTTCTCTAAAGCAAGGAGTTTTCCCCTCTTTGTGGAAGGAGTCGTATATCTTGCCGCTTTATAAAAATGGAAGCAGGTCGAATATCACGAATTATAGGGGAATCGCTAAGCTGTGTGCCATTCCTAAAGTATTTGAAGAAATCGTTACGGAAGAACTATGTTATTCCATAACGCCCGTTATCGATGTATCACAACACGACTTTTGTAAAGGTAAATCAACTGTATCAAACCTTCTTGAATTCACTACAAATGTGAACAATGGTTTCAAAAGTAATTATCAAACTGACGTCATTTACACTGATTTCAGCAAGGCATTTGATAAAGTATCTCATTCAACTCTAATATACAAACTTGATAAAATTGGTTTCCCTCCAATCCTGCTGCGCTGGCTTTCTTCTTATTTCATTGGCAGGAAACAGAGGGTTAGCTTTAAAAAATGTTCATCTCGTGCAATTCATGTGGCGTCAGGTGTACCTCAAGGTAACTACCTTGGCCCCCTTCTGTTTCTTTTATTTATCAACGATCTTCCAAATATTTTGAAGTATTCGAATTGCTTAATGTACGCAGACGAAGTTAAGTTATTTAAGTTCATTGGTGCTCCAAGAGACAGGAAACAATTACAGGCGGACCTTAGTAATGTGTTTAAATGGTGCGAAGTAAATTCTATGTCACCTAACTTGAAAAAGTCTAAGTTTATGTGTTTCTCTAGAAGACCCTTTCAATCACATAGCTACCGCATTTGTGAACATAGTGTTGATCAGGTAACTAATTTCATCGATCTAGGCGTAACCATGGACCCTAAGCTTGAATTCAAGTCCCATGTAAACTCTTGTGTTAATAGAGCCAAGGGCGTCTTGGCTTTCATCAAACGTTGGACTACAGAATTCAGAGATCCTTATGTCACTAAAGCTCTCTTCACCTCCCTAGTCAGGCCGATCTTAGAATACGGGTCCGTCGTATGGAACCCTAGATATCAAACGCATTCTGACAGACTCGATTCGGTACAGAAACAATTCTTATTATTCGCATTAAATAATTTGCCTTGGGATTCGACATTAAATCTCCCACCGTACAAAAGCCGCTTAAAGTTCATAAATTTGCCAACGCTGCACAGCCGTACAGAGATGCTCGGGGTTTTGTTCATGATTAAGATCTTGGACGGGATGGTCAATAGTCCCTTTCTACTGAACCAGATCGAGTTTTGTATTCCTTCTAGGCCTTCTAGACATTACAAGCCCATTAAGCTAACTATTTGTAGAACAAATTTTGAAATGCATGATGCTTTTCGTTGCCTTTGCCAGGACTATAATAAGCATTACGACTATTTTGACATCTCCGACTCACTTTTTACCATTAAGAAAACCTTACTTGAGATTTTGAATAAATAACATGTAAACCCTTACATTGCACCTTATCGTTCAGCTGGTGAACTGTATTTCTATTCAGTTAATGAGGTAAACGTGGTCGACTCGCATACTTTCGCGACCGCGCCACGGTTGTGTTGAGCATTTGTAAATCAAACTTTGAAATGCATGATGCTTTACGATGGTTATGCCAAGATTGTAACAAACATTATGATTGCTTCGACATATCTGAATCGCTTTTTTGTAACTAAATAAATTAATATCTTTAACCGGGAACGATAAGTTACACAATATCTATGACTGCTTAGTACAATTGCAATCGGCTTCGTATATTTTCGCGACCGCGTAAGACAATACGAGCATGGATCGGAAACTCGGCCTTTCCGACTATGATCAACAGCTTGTCCACAGCACGGAGCGGAAACTAGAGCTTTCCGCCTGCCATACACTCAAAGTAATGACTTTGGAAACATGGATCGGAAACTCGTTCTTTCCGACCATGATGAACAGCTTGTCCACAGCGCGGAGCGGAAACTAGAGCTTTCCGCCTGCCACACATTCAAAGTAATGACTTCGCGAGCATGGATCGGAAACTCGTTCTTTCCGACCATGATCAACAGCTTGTTCATAGCGCGGAGCGGAAACTAGAGCTTTCCGCCTGCCACAAAGTAATGTCTTCGGGAACATGGATCGGAAACCCGGCCTTACCGACCATGATCAACAGCCTGTCCGCAGTTCGGAGTGGAAACTAGGTCTTTCCGCGAGCCGCACACAAAAGTAGACTAAAGACTAGGCCTCGCCAGCTATCAAACCTGCTATTTTATATTATTACATATTATTATTATTATTACAAATTAATGGAGGTCAAGTTTCTTGGTGCTGTTATCACACGTGATGCAGTGCTCTGGATCAGGGGCTGTCGATGGCTCAAGACCGACCATACGTGGCGAAGAGTCACACCCTGCGAGGGGTGCCCCTGCTTTTACTGAATATGGCGGATCTAGAAAGAACAACTCGATAAAATCCGCAAGTCCAGGTGTTAATCGGACCGT
Organism: Rhagoletis pomonella; assembly: GCF_013731165.1. Taxonomy (NCBI): domain Eukaryota; kingdom Metazoa; phylum Arthropoda; class Insecta; order Diptera; family Tephritidae; genus Rhagoletis; species Rhagoletis pomonella. The sequence goes on along the minus strand of NW_023459872.1, from coordinate 32,893 downwards.
GCCTGCGGACTGAATGGCACTACGTTAGTGTGTCTTTTTACGGTGTACTCCAGTCACGTGGCGCCGTCTGGTTTTATTTAGTCTTTCCGGGGTACCAGGGATCTACCACGGATGACCTCTCTCTTCCCCCTTACTCGTGGGATTCTATGGAAGAAACACAAATAAATAAAAAAAAACAATAAAATCTCTGTGCCCTCTAACAGTGGGCAACAGTCAGCAGTCTCAAAGGTGCACGCGATGCCCAACAAGATTGCTGAACAAATGGCGATCGCAGCGGACGAACTGGGTGCAAATCCAAACGGCCAAGGCGCTCAACCCTCTCGGGACGCTGTAATGGACGAAATGGACTTTGATCCAAACGGCCTTCTCAGCAACCCGGTGGCCATGGATGTCGATATTGCCAACATGGACTCTGGTTCAAATGCCAACGACATCCAAATACCCACAGACGAGGAGGAGGCGCTCTTATCGTCACAGCAGGAGGAAGCTCGTACTCCTAAAAGAAAACTCTCTGGAGCAGGTAAAAAGCGCTACAAATTCTACCTCTCCAGAGTTGTCAGCGAAAGCGATGCCAAACGGCTAGCCATTATTCTGATGGCAAAAGAAAAGGCCGAACTAGCTTTGCTGGCTGGCACAAAGCTTAAGAGGAACCGATCGGTGAACCTTACATCTTCCCCGGTGGAGAACTCTCCCAAACGGAAACCAGGTCCAGCTGACAAAAGGGCCCATATGGGACCAAAGGAACCTAGTGTCAAGGCAACTTTTGCCGATGTCACAAAGGCGCCGACCTGTCAGGCGGACATTGGTAATGGGGTTAGGTTAGGGTTACTCCCTAAAGGGTACCCTAAAGCACTTTGGTCCTTAGACCAACTACAGGCCATTCAGGCGGCCATCCTGGAGGAGGTGGGGCGACAGCGAAAGGGCTCTGTGAAGCCCAAGTTTAGCGGTTGCACCTTCCGTCCGGGATGGATGTCAATTGTCCTGTTCAGGAGTCCATAGAGCGGCTCTGCTTTTCAGAAGACACTCCTGGCAGGGAAAAGAGGGTACCTTCCAGCCCAGAGAAATCAAAGGCCCCTTTCGCCCAAAATCCCTTCCGTCCTCCGCTAAATGCGAATCGGAGACAAGGTCGAGGGGAGATTTCGATGGAGGAGAAGACCCTGATGGCCACCAATAGGGGGAAAAAGATGGCCAAGCGGGCTTCAAAGCCGAAAAATGGCAAACCCCCCAAGCGATAGGCCTAGGCACATCAACTGCCTGCAAGTGAACCTCCATCTACGTTGTCGCCTGGCATGAGGACACAACTTATTGCAGATTGCAAGCTGCGCTCAGTTTAACGGAAGACTGGTGTGCTTCAAAGGGATTGTCAATAAACCCGCAGAAGTCCACCGTTGTCCCATTTACCAAAACAAGGAAAGTCAACTTGACTAAACCCACCTTGGCAGGGACAGAAATTGAGTTCTCAGAAGAGGCGAAGTATCTGGGGGTAACTCTGGGCAAAAGGCTCAATTGGAACTCACATCTCCTTAACATTACCAACAAGGCTACAAGGGCGTTTTATGCCTGCCAGAGACTCCATGGTAAAACTTCGGGAATATCACCCAAACTAACGTATTGGTCTTTCAATAAGGTCGTGAAACCTGTTGTCACATATGCGTCACTGGCCTGGTGGCCAAAAGCAAGTGCGGGTGCCACCTTGAGCAAGCTACACCGCATGATCTGTGTGGCCATCACAGGAGCTATGCACACCTGTCCAACGGATGCCCTCGGTATAATTACAGGCATTCCTCCTCTATCTATTCTGATAGAAAAGGAGGCCTGCTGTAGCTCCATACGGCTGCCCAATGTAATCAGCATGAAGAGTGGAGATCTTTGCGGTCACTTGGAGGGTCTCAAGCCTTTTCTGGATGATCCCGCTATCAAGCTCACAGATATCATGCTACCGAAATTATACTTTGATAAGCCCTACAAGGTCAGAATTCCTGAAAGGGACTGCTGTAAAGCGATAATATCTATGATTGACAAAGGGTCCCAAGTATGGTATACCGATGGATCAAAGATGGAAGACGGGAGTACTGGGCCAGGCATGCTTGGACCAAGGTTCCAGAAAAGTCTGCCAATGGGCTCATACCCAACCATATTCCAGGCGGAGATCTTCGCAATCGAAGTCTGTGTTCGAGAATGTCTTCGGAGAAGGACAAACGGGGCCAGAATAAATATTATGTCGGATAGCCAGGCAGCACTAAGGGCCTTAGACTCATTTAGAACGACATCAAGGCTTGTGAACAGTTGTAAAACTCTTCTGAATAGCCTAGGAGCCCATAATAGAGTTACGCTGTGGTGGGTCCCTGGGCATGAAGGGTTTGAAGGCAACGAAAGGGCTGACTATCTCGCAAAACGTGGGGCCCAAACGCGAATGCATGGTCCCGAGCCTTTCTGTGGGACATATACAGGATACACTGCAGAACTACTTAGGAGTTGGGAGGAATCTCAGATTGCTGCCCACTGGCGTAAGTCAAAGGGAATGAGACAATCAAAGAAATTCATAACTCCTTCCAGGAGGAACTCAGAAAGACTCCGTGAACTCAGCCGGGAGGGTCTTAGGACTATTACAGGCTACCTGTCAGGACACTGAAAGTTAAGGTACCATCTGAACAAAATGGGGCTTTCTGTAGAGACGGACTGCAGATTCTGTGAGCTGGCGGAGGAAACCTCAGAGCACATTCTGTGTGACTGCCCGCGTATCATGAATAGCAGACTGATGCACCTTGGGGAACGATTGTCTTCTCCATCCAAGATTTGGAACACGGCAACCTCCAATGTGCTTAATTTCTTGAATAGCCTAAGGTTGGAGTGACTAAAATCAGGGTTTAGCACAATAGATCTTTTAGGTCGCAGCGCGAGTATACCCGACGTACTAATAATAATAATAATAATAATTCTAATTAATATGTATAATTAGTCTACTCTGTAATATATCACACATACTTAAATATCTAAATGTACTATTCTCATTTGTCCGTAAGAAAACATTTTTCTGTAGACCAAATAAATACACAAATAAATAAAAAAATTAAAAAAATTTACATATAGCTAACCGTCTTCAAAAAAGTCACAACTGAAAATAATACGTTTGTCAGAAAATGCGAAAAACTATTTCTTAGCACGTGATAATCATATGGACAAGCGCGACTTTACCTTAGGGTTTTTTACCAAATTATAACAAAAATTTGCTCCAGCTTTTGCTGAAAGGTAAATAAAAGCTCTGTGTACATTTTCAACGCATAATTTCAAAAATGCCAAATTTTGAGTTGTGACTCTTTTGAAGACAGTGTGCGATATGTATATACTTACAAATATACATATACAAAATAATGCGTTAGTATAGAAAAAAATTTGATGAATTGAAAAAGTACCTACAGATGTGACAATTTTTCTTTACACTATTTAATAAAAAAATGTAAATCTGCTCCGAAAATTTCGTTTTTGCTCCGATTTTTCGAGACATTTACTCCCGAATCGAGTTTTAGTAGTCTGAACGCTGGTTTCGACTACCTTGTTGTTGCTGCTTCGTATATTCCGCCAAATAGTAGCCACAGCATTTACACAGCGCTTGTCGACAACTTTGCATCTCTCGCTTTGAATAAAGTAGGCGGTGATCATCTTTGCGTGCTGGGTGACTTTAACCTCTGCAATGTTAATTGGTCGGGCACCATTTCCAAATCAGCTCTCATTGCGTGTGATGTTAATAGCAATAGTGAAATTTATCTAGTTGATAGCTTTTTAAGTTAGACCTCATGCAAATTAATTGTCCCAATTTCCCAATCAACTTGGTCGCACTTTAGACTTGATATTTTTAAGTAAACCTGTAAATTTTTCTTTACAGGAGTGTAATTTTCCTATAACTAAAACAGGCATGCACCATGTACCTTTAGTTGTTGATTTTGAATTTTATAAATTTTATAAACTTAGCAATGCTAATTCTAGCTTATCATTTAACTTTAAGCAATGCGTTTCTTTGAAATTGAATGGCCTTTTGTTGGATGTCAACTGGGATAATTTGTTTCACCACTGTGATGTCTCCAAGTGTTTCGAGAGCTTTAGAAGTACTGTTGAAGACATTTGCAAATGTACTGCTCCAGTATTAACAAAAAAGCATTACAAGGTGCCATGGCACAATGCAGCTTTAATGACAATACGAAATAAGAACAAGTAAGAAAGTCTAAGTTCGGGCGGAGCCGAACATTAAATACCCGGCGCAAGTATTAAATATGTTTTTTCACCTTTCCGAAACCTTCCGCTAGATGGTAAGCCGGGGTGTATCAATTTTGAGTAAATTAGCGTCCTTCAATTTCGAAATATTGAAGTTTCAAGCATTTCTGAAATTTACCGTTATATGAGAATCGGCCGTTATTTTAGTCCGATTTCAATAATTTTCAACGTTTTGCTTACACGTGGCAAGCACAATAACCACACCGGGTTTGGTACAAATTGGTAGAACGGTTACCGATATACATATATGTGATCATAAGTGGGCGGTGCCATGCCCATTTTCCAAAATTTTACCATAAACGTATTTCTTGGTAAGGAATTGTTGCAAGTATCAATTTTGAATAAATTAGCTTCAATATTTACTGATTTATCGAAGATGTTGTATTTCTCTAAATTACCGTTATATGGGATGTGGGCGTGGTTATTGACCGATTTTAAAAAGTTTCGGCGATTTTTTATGCTGTACCAGGGCCAACAACTGTGCCAAGTTTGGAAGAAATTAGTGCGGCGGTTACCGAGATATACACATGTAACCATAAGTGGGCGTGGCTACGCCCATTTTCCAAAAATTTATAATATTCTTATTTTTCGTCGAAAAATTATTGTAAATATCAATTTTGAGCGAATAATCTCCAGTAGTTACTAAAATATCGCAGTTTTCGTATTTCTGAAAATTACCGTTATATGGGAAGTAGGCGTGGTTATTGAGCGATTTAAAAAATTTTCGGCCATTTAGTATGTTGTGCGAAGGCCAACAACTGTGCCAAGTTTGGAAGAAATTGGTGTAGCGGTTACCAAGATATACACATATAACCATAAGTGGGCGTGGCTACGCCCATTTTCCAAAAATTTATAATATTCTTATTTTTCGTCTAAAACTTATTATAAATATCAATTTTGAGTGAATTATCTTTAGTAGTTACTAAAATATCGCAGTTTTCGTATTTCTGGAAATTACCGTTATATGGGAAGTGGGCGTGGTTAAAGTCCGATTTCGCCCATTTTCAATACCAACCTACCTTGGATTAAGGGAAACCTACATACCAAATTTCGTTAAGATATCTCAATTTTTGCTCGAGTTATCGTGTACACGGACAGACGGACAGACGGACAGACGGACAGACGGACGGACAGACAGACATGGCTTAATCGATTTCTTTTTTCATCCTGATCATTTATGTATACATTTGTCTATATCTATCTCGATTCGTTTTGGCTGTTACAAACAACCGTTATGTGAACAAAATTAATATACCCTTGTGCACAAGTGCGCTCGGGTATAAAAACAAATTTCTTCGTAAGCTCAAAAAAAGTAATAATAATGTATAAGAAATACTGCAAGGAATTCTTATGCTTAGAAAAAATTTTTGCATAGAAACTATGTCCTTAGGTTTGAAAATAACTTAAAATCAAATCCAAAGGCATTTTGGCATTTCGTTAATTCGAAAAAATCTTGTTCTAGCATTCCGTCGAATGCTAATTTATTCGCTTAATTTTTTAAGTCCAATTTCGCAACTGATTCCAATAGCGATGAGAACGTTTCTTTCGATATTTAACAATCTCTTGAATTTGGCAAATTAGCACTTACTTCTGAGGATGTGCTTAGTGGCATTGCACGGCTTAAACCCTCCTCACAAACTGACGTTGATGGTTTGTCTGCACTTTTGTTTAAACAGTGTGAATCTTTAGTGTACCCATTATTGAAAATTTTTAATAAATCCTTATCGTCGGGCGCTTTTGTAGATGATTGGAGATTATTTTTCATCACATTTTCAAAAGTGGTAACAAAAACGATATCAGCAATTACAGACCCATTTCAAAGCTTTCAGCCACGTCAAAACTTTTTGAGTGCATTGTCCAAAACAAACTTTTATCTGCTGTTAAGAACTCTATATGTCCGCTGCAGCATGACTTTATACCGGGCCGCTCAACGGTATCAAATTTTCAGAAGACTGTATAACTGCTTTCCAATCAAGGTTTCAGCTGTAAACGGTCTATACTGATTTTTTTAAGGCCTTCGATAGGGTGTCCCATAGTATCCTGTTAAAAAAATTAGCCTGCATTGGTTTCCACTCAGTTTTCCTGAGCTGGGTTTCATCTTACTTACACAGTCGTTGCATGGTTGTTTTTGACAATGTTAGGTCTCTGCCTTTTGTTGCACGCTCAGGAGTCCCGCAAGGTAGCATCCTGGGTCCACTGTTTTTTGCCTTGGTTATTAACCATATCTCTACATCTTTCGTCAAAGTTTCTGCTTTATGACCTGTATGCAGCTCTGAAGAAAGTCAAAAACTCCATATAAAATGACGTACAAGAAATGGGTAAGAGATTTTCTTGAGTCAAATTTCCTTATGGCAGTACGCAGTTCTTAAGGAATTTGCTACGCTTTCTACTACGGTTTTCTAAATTTTTTTGTAAAAAAAGAGCACAAGGAAACCAAGGTTTGCAACAGAAATATATGCCCGTTCCATTATTTCTTGAGGAAAGAGGGAGGCAACAGGCTGTGAAGTATCAAAAATGTCAAAATTCCTTGCACAATATAACCAGTAAACAACCTTCGGTGAATTTGGCGACTGCCTTCCTCGGGGATGAATATGCTAGGGATGAAATTATTGGTACACACGCCTTCCAAGCACACAGGGTTGCTTTTAATAAACAAAAAATAATTAACTCCAAATAGTTTCAAAAAGTATAGTGTAAAACGAAATTTATTGAATAATTCCTCATAAAATGGTATACATAAATGACGCATTTTCTAAACGATTTAAATTAAACGCATTTGAGAATTGATAGAAAAGTACTACGGATTGTAAATTTTTGTTAACTATGAGGTGAATGAAAATTTTCAACCCGGCCTGATGGTTTGATTTTATTACTAAGGCGTCTAATAAATTCATGGCTTTTAGTTCTAGAAGAATAAATGTCAGTAAAGACAAGTCTTTTTTGTATAATTTCTGATTTTAATTGCTCAACTTCTTTTGAACCAGAGCAACTGTCAAAAATTTCCAGCAGTAAAAAGTTACGAATTGGCACAGCAGAAATGTAAATTTTTCTCGCCATAATAAAAAGTTTTTTCAACATGGAACTTTTCTACTAATTGACATGAAATTACTATGCCAACGCTCGGGGCGCTGCCACTGAGGGCCTTTGTTAACTGATTAAAAAGAGAAAATTTGGAAAGACCAAACAAAAATTTTGAGATTTCTCGTTGTGAATACGAATGCCATAGTTTTTACCTAGCTCGTGGGACTACGCAAAATTTTGACAGCTTGTAAATATGTATACACATAAAGTTGTTGGCGGTAATAAGGAGTCAAAATTAAAATGGAGAAAAGAAAAAAAAGCGTAGGTTAGTTGTCAGTTATAAAATAAATCCAATTTATTTGCGACTATTTGTTTATTCTTTTTATTGAAAGGCAACCACTCGGAAAAGCTTGTGTTAATTATAATGATAACAGAACCTGGCAGCTCGCACGTTGTCTAAATTCTCAAGTAACATAAAGTCCACAAAAGAATAAGTACGCCATGTATAAATTTTAACAATACAGAAAAATAGAGCTTTCGCACGAGTGTTTGTTTGGTTTTTCAACACCATTTATAATTTTGTTTTAATAAAATCACGATTTGACAAATACTTAAATTTATTTATCTAATAATAATACAGCACACAACCCTGAAATCTAAGAAAAAGTCGGAAGAAGGCCATTAAATAGCAGCACACAACCCCGTGCCTTCCTCAGGAGTGAATATAACTACAACAACAACGACTACTACAACAACAACCCAAAAAGGTTGGTTACTGTCTATACTGTGATTCCTTGGACACACACGAAATAATGGCAATTTTTCTTGACCATTTTCTTGAGAGCTGATCAGTAACTTTCTCGATTCTCGATTTATGCAAATCGATATCGATAATGTTAGCAATTGGTGCATCAAAAATCGTCTTTCGTTGAATACAAATAAATGCTTTCACGTTACCTATGTTAAACGTTGTAATATTATTCAGAGCTCTTATCATACTTCCATGTCGCCCCAACAGCATTTAAATGAAATTAAGGACCTTGGAGTAATTTTTGACTAAAAGTTTAGATTCGCTAATCATATAAATTTTGTAATAAAATCGTATTCCATGCTTGCTTTTGTAAGACGCCTTGGTGGGGAATTCACCGACCCGTATACACTGAAGTTTTTGTATGTGGCTTTTGTACGTTCCAGGCTTGAATACGCGCCCTTCATCTGGTCTCCTTATTATGCGTGTTTCTTACGCTTTTCACTACGTAACTTACGCTTTTCGGACCCTATCCCCACCTATGAATCGAGATACCTGTTGATAGTTGATAAACTTAAAATCCTTGCAAAGTAGGAGAATAATCCTTTCTTTATCTTTTGTTTTCGATCTAGTCTGTGGTGTTATAGATTGTCCCGTACCCCTTGAGAGGATTTTCTTTAATATACCTGCCAGACCTCTACGCTGCTCAGAGTTTTTCCATGTTGGTATTTTTAGGGCTCTATATGCACGAAATGCTCCAATCAGTAGAGCCTTAATTAAATTCAACAGACTTCATAAGTATGGTGATATCGATATTTCAACTTCAAAAAATCGCTTTGAATTTCTTTGAATCTTTCTTAAAAGTAGTTTTATTTTTTCCTATTATATATTAATAATGTTGAACTATTTTCTACTTATCCCATAAGAATTTTTATTGTATTCATTGGATTTAAATAAATAAATAAATAAAAGTTTGACGTAAAAAGCTTAGCCGTTTTGTTGTTTTAAGTTTTGTGTTTTAAAAATGTGAGTGATAAATATTTTTCGCCTCACTTTAAAACTCGGAGCGATAAAAATAAAAATGATGCCATCAACACAAATAAATTATTTTACAAATACTCCACGTACAAAGTCATGAGTGAGCCCAACATTTGATGAGTTTATGGTGAAGATAATGTAAATAACGCTAGGGCTCGAAGTGCTCCTAAAAAATATAACTCCTCAGAGCGAGAGAGGATTTTGATGAATTTGCGAGCTCTATTTTTTAAAACCTGCAAGTGTGTAATCACATTATCTTAATAAATACATAGAAATAAAAAATAATAGAAAGAAAATATTTTAGTTTTATTTTGGCCACTCCGAGTTTAGTTTTTGAATTCACACGCGATGCAAATTTACATAGTTAGATCTAACTTAATTTTTTTACGAGCTTTGGGAATATTGAGAAATGTGACAGCAGGGGGTCCACCGAAACCAGTAAATTTATGAAAACGGTCTATGAGAAAAAAAGTTTGGGATGCTCTGCTCTAGAACGTATTGAAACCCGGCTTTGTTCAGTCTAAATGTGTTCACAAATCTAAAAAATATGCACATTTGTACATGTACGTATATAATATATATATTTATAAATAATTTACTCAAATACATTTTCTTACATTGTATCTGGAAGTGTTAGTATATTAATGCTATGTCGTAACATCCTGCGATGTTTATTTATGTTGTTTACTTCATTGTCCTCGCTTGAACTTGAAAAATAAAATTCCGTACTCGCCGTACTTTAATTTTTCGTTAACATAACAAAATTAAAAAGTCAATGTCAAAACTAACAACGCAAAACACGGCAGCGCTACCAACCTTTTTTAGTTTTCGATAACTTTTCGCCGTCGTTTCAATATATTTCGAGAAAGCGAATTTAGAAACGAAGCGACGATAAAAACGACAACGACATATAAATGATTACTATAAAGACAACGCCAACGGGAATAGGCCCGAATATATAAATCGAGATCCGGAGGGCTGGTTGCTGAACAGCGGTCTCGATTATGCGTTTTTAGCTATTAAAGATGTCAATAAAAACCGATTACATAACGTACTTTAGATGACTTGAAATTTTAATATAATTTTATTTACACTATATATACAAAATGAATTCAAGGTTGCCTGCCCATTCTTATGGTCTTAGAGTATTGCCCGACCATGTTGAAAGTGCATTGTTGCAACTATTTGCCGACCAACCTACCAAATGAAAAAGAAGCGACCAAATTTGGTCGGAAAAGACCAACAGCGGCAACACTGACAGTGTTTGACACTTTCGATGCCAGAAGCAACAACAAAATACACGCAAATGCTGTTTTTGCTCTAATACTGCTACCTGTCTGATATGCCTTGCTTGCTAGGAAAAAATGCATCGCTTACTAAAATGTTAAATTTTATGAAGAATAAAGTTGTGCTTAACCGGGTACAAATTGAGTTATTCGAACTTAGTAGGTTAATGAGACATTCTAGGGTAAAAAGATCTGAAAAAGATATAAAGTACTCAAAATTATCTTTTTAATTCAATTTATTTCAATTCAATTCAATTTATGTATTTATATTCGAGTTTTGTACATAGTAAGACTAAGTCTTTTAGTAGTACATATTAAGGTAATAACATTTTAACTTATAAACTAATAAACTTGGTTTTGCTTGGTATAGAAGGATAGATGAATTCATTATTTATTGAAAACGTTCCGGAAATTAAAGAAAATTTAAAACTGCCATTTTAAAACACCTTGCATGCCTTATGCGTTTAATATCAAGTGGTAAAGAATTCCATAACTTTATTATGCTAACGAAAAACATGCGCTCTGAGGCAAGGTATTCATATTTTGGAACAATAAGATTTAATGTTCTTCGACACTGACCTAGTTTAATATTTTCATAGAGGTAAGATGGTTTTTGGGAGTAAATTATCTTATGAAGAAATCCAACCGTACGCAACTTGTAGTATGAACGTAGATCACTGCCAAGAATCTGTTTAGGATAGTACGAGATATGGTCATACTTTCTTTTTTCAAATACGAAACGTGCTGCATTGTTTAAAACAACTTGCAACTTCTGATGTGATGCAGCGTCAAGGTTGCAGTATATAAGTTCTGCATATGAGATGTGCGGAACGACCAGTGCCTTAACGATTTTTAATTTAGTCTGTTGAGGTAACTGGTAGGCATTATGATATAGCTTTCTAAGAATGTTGTAAATTTTGTTAACTAACGCACGTTAACCTTGAGTTTATTTTGAATCCTAAGTTTGTTACATTATCTTCATGTTTAATATCTGTTCCATCAAGCGTTAGCGGAGAAGTACCGGTGAGGTCAAAATGTTTAGCCGACAGTGATATTGCCTTCGTGTTTGATGCATTCAGCTTGAGGTTATTAATTTTTGCCAACTTGGAAATTCGAAAGAGATCTTCATTAAGTCTGGCAATCAGATCTTCAACAAGACCAATCGGCCTTGACAAATATATTTATTTATTTATTTCTTTATTTGTCTATGAAATTTACAATTCTTACAGACTATTAAATGAAAAACAGGCAATAATAAAATTATTAAGGCTACATTTAGGAAAACTAAACAGCAATATTATTACATAAGTGTGATTTCAACTGATATTTTAAGCCCTCTTTAGAAAGTGAGAGATCAAGGTCCAAAGAAACACAGAGCTTATTCAATTCGAACATTGTTCTGTTAATCGGGGCATTGAAACCATATACAGTTCTGCTCATGCCAATATGAAACGGGTCTATATGTCGCAAGACTCTACAAGGCACATTAAAGATCAATTTTAAACAGTAGTGAAGCACAGTAAACAGATCCAGTGACTATATGAAAGAAAAAGGAGACTGATAAACAAATTCTTCTGTTATGCAATGTCATTAAGTTGATCAACTGGCAACGTGAATAATAAGCAGGTAAGGGTTCAGAGAAGTGTAGGGAACGTAGAGAAAACCGGATAAAGGCCTTCTGCACCGACTCTAAACGATTTATATGAATTTGATGGTAAGGCCTCCAAATGAAAACAGCGTAGTCCAGAATCGAACTAACATAAGAGGAATACAGTACTTTAAAGGTGTTCGGATCTGAGAAAGAAGAGCTATTGCGGCGCACAAATGCAAGCATTGAAAAGGCTTTAGAAATAGTATAGTTTATATATGTGACAAAGCTAAATTTAGCATCAAAGTACACACCAAGGTCTTTAATCTCATTAACCGATTCTAAAATGGTAGAACAGATGCTATAGGAGGTACGAATTGGATTTTGAAGTTTAGCAAAACTAATTTGATGACATTTCTTAATGTTAAGAGATAGTCGATTTTTTACACACCACAAGTAAAACTTATCAAGCTCTGCTTGAAGTAACATTGAGCCATTAATGTTTCTAATCACCGAGTAAATTTTCAAGTCATCAGCGTACATTAGAAGCTTAGCGGTCGAAAAGCAATCCCCAATATCATTAACAAACAGTATAAAAAACAGCAGGCCAAGTACGCTACCCTGTGGGACACCAGAGGTCGGCACAAATGAGTTGGAATAGATGCCATCAAGTACTACAAAACTTTTTCTGCCACCCAGGTATGACTTAATCCACTGCAGAAATATTGAATGAAAGCCTATATTAGAAAGTTTAGCTATTAAAATTTTATGTGTAATCCTATCGAAAGCTTTTGGGAAATCCGTGTAGATTGTATCCACCTGATACCCATTTTTAAAAGCAGTAAAGCAATCATCATAGAAAACGGCGAGATTAGTTAATGTAGATCTTCCTGTCACAAAGCCATGCTGATTCATGCAAATTAAATTCTTAAGATTAAAAAACAATTTTTCTTTGATAATGCATTCAAGTAACTTCGATACCGTAGATAGTTTTGATATAGGTCTATAATTACTGATATCACTTTTATTGCCACTTTTAAAAGTCGGTGTGATTGATGTCACTTTCCAATCATCAATCACTTTACCAGAGGAAAGAGATTTATTGAAAATTATGTCAGAAGCTCAATTAACGATGGGCAATTTTTGAGCAAACTTACAGACAACCCATCAATATCAGTCTTTGAAGACGCCTTTAAGTTTTTAATACCCTCAAGGATATCCTCCTCAGCCAAGACCAGGGAATCAATATCAAATGGAGAATTGGCATAACAAACACCCGAGAAAGCAGTATTTAGCAAATCGTCATTGTCAGAAACAAAGTTCGACGCAAAAAACTCAGCAAAGAGATTGGCTGCCGCCGAGAATTAGTCGGCAGTTTTATCATTATAAAAAACGGACGTCGGAATATTTGAAACACGTTTTTTCGATTTTATAAAACACCAAAAGCTTTTTGGGTTTGTTTTGATATTCGCTTCATAATTTCTAATATAGTTTTTATAGCGCTATAGTTTTATTCAATTTATTAAATTTATTTTTATAAATAAGAAATTATTCATAGTACTGTGGTTTACGCGTAAGTTTAAACTATTTAAAGAATTTACTTCTGAGGTTCTTTAAACGCTTGAGCTCTCTCGAATAACAAGGGAGCTTATAGGATGGCTTAGTATGAATTGGAACATATTTTCTGCACAAGTCATAGACAGTGTTTTTAAAGAGTTTAAAGGAATCAGCAACCTCATCTAATCCTGTAACATCATCCCATTTAATACCAGAGAAATCATTATTTAAGCGTTGAAAATTACAAAGGCTATAATTAAAAGATATCTTTAAATTATCTCCAGGAATATCAAAAACTCAAAAAATTCAAAATCCAGTATTAATGACGAATGATGTAAATTGGTAGGTAAGATAGCAGACTCAGGGTAAAATATCTTAAAATTAACATCGTTACTTACAAAAATAAGATCTAGAATGCGATTCAACTTATTACGAAAACCATTTATTTGGACTAGATCATTGGCCAAAAAGCTATCAACTAAGTATGACTCTACAGAAGTACTTACATTAGTTGGAACTAAAAATAGATTATTATCTAAATAAGACCAGTTTAAATTACTCAAATTATAATCGCCTACTACACAAAGCTTTTGTTCACCAATTACATTATAAAGTGCAACAATGTTGTCCACATGAGCCTTATAAATAAATTCATCACTACCATGAAAAATGTAAGATGCAAAGATATGAATCAAATCATAATTACTTTGAAGTCGCACACAAAGTTGATCGTATAGTGAATTATCATCATTAAGTAGAGCTGCAAATATATTGATGTCAGTATCGATATATCGAGTAATTGTTTTTTTTTGCCGTCATCGATATTTTTTTTTCGATACCGAGTGTGGCATAGCCATTTTCTCATTACTTATTTTTGCGCCAAACAACATCAGTGACTGATTTAATAGACTAAAAATCTAAATACCAAATTTTTTTATAGAAATTCTTATTAAAAAGTCCGCAATTTTTAAGAAACTTTTTTGATTTTTTTCTAATCTTTGAAAAAATTTTACAATTTAGGTTTATATGGCTTTTGTTACAGATTGAGCTATACTTTTATAAAAAAGTATAGGATGAAAACGCATTGCGAATACTGTAATAATATCACTGTGTGATTTTGAGTGTGGGTCACTGTTCATACATACATATGTACCTCATATATATGTATAATAAAATTTTCTATTGGTAAATGGTTCCATGCATTTTTTGAATGAGTAGATGTTTTTTCAGTGTTTCATTGTAGAATTAAAAATGAACGATATATATCGATATATCGAGTTTTCGTGTCTTAAATATCGAAAATATCGAGTACGGCGAATATCGATACTTTTGCAGCTCTAGCGATAAGAACACCGCCTCCCCTACTGCTGCCCGTTTGGATCGGATCTCGGTCTTTGCGAAAACCGTCAAACAGTTTTGAATCAAAATACTCAGCATCATAAAATTGGGCATTGAGCTAAGTCTCAATAAGTACGTAAATGTCATATTCACACAGCGAGGTAAATAGACGCACATCATCAGCTTTAGTTCTTAGACCAGAAACATTTTGAAAATAAATTTTTAAGCGTTTGTTATTTGAGTGGTTGTTTGTAGATTTAACTAGGTTTCCTGTAATTGTTGCACTCCTTTTTCGAAAGAACTAAACGGGCGTACAGCCACATTCCTTGGCCAAATATCTGACTTCAATAATTTTTCATACGATGTTTCTGGTACACCTAGTTTAAAGTTAACTATTTTCAGGGTTGAGACGAGCGTATCCTTTTTAACCAATTTATAGCACATTAATGAGTTTTTAAGCACACCAGCATGATTAACTACATAATCTAATATATTATCTTCCGTGACAGTATTTGCAAAAGAAGACAGATGAAGCCATTTAGGTCGAATCCAAACATCTAAATCCGCATTAGCGTTGGTACCAACAACAAGAGTTTGCTTCTCAGTATATCCAGTAAACAAACTTAGCTATTTTTTTCACCAAGTTTGGTCCCCATAAAGGACTAGTGTTGCAAGCAACGCTTTTTCGGCAATTAGGGTGTTGTGCAGCTATTTATTGTGGTGAAAATTATTTAAGCACTGGAGAGATTTATTCACATGGAATTGGAGATAGGGCTGATAGATTTATTTTAAATAAATTGTGAATCTGCGAAAATATCTTTTCAGCAGATGAATATTCTTTTTAACCTTTCTCCCGAAAATTTACATACAGGCTCGAAAATATGCGAGTAACATTCAAATATCGTCGCTTGGATGGAAAATTGCCGGAAGCGTCATTTTGACAATTTGTGGTTTTTGGATATCTTCTTTAGTTTCCGAGTAATTGACTAAAATGTTTTCGGTTATTTGGTACAAATTGCGTTAGTATTGCTGTCGTACTAAACTAATCAAAATCTTCCAAATAGAGTTATCTGTTCTTCTTTAGTTTCCGACATATTCAGCTTTATCATGAGTTTCATTTTCTAGAACCGGGTCACTTTGTACTTTTCGTTTGCGTGTATTCACTACAGGTGGATGAAAAAACTGTTGGCGAAATTTGGTTCGGGCGAAACTCACGATTAGGCTGATTAGTAAAAAGTATCGTTAATTTATAAAAATTGTTATCACATTTTGGCGTATATCATTGAAACTGACTGCAAATTTTTTGACAAATATCGTATTCGACAAAATTTTATTAAACTCATAAATGGACACTAAACTAAAAAAATAAAACAATTTAAGAATTTCATGAACTAGTACATAGCATTCTCCGACACTTTGGAGAAAATCTGTAGTCTAGTTCCTGATAAATTGCATTCCAAACTTCAATTGTGAGTTACCGAAAGTAACTTGTGACAATCTTTTATCCAGGCGACGATATAATATTTACCTAAAATATGCATCTAAATAGATTATAATTGTCATTATTTTCGCAGTTGGAGTATATGCCAGACGAGTTACAGGTATACAAGTATACCTAAATTAGCGCTTGAGCTTGTATATTTATCTCTCTCTAACGCATTAATTCTATATACGTCAGCACCAACGCCCGACAAATTTATGTCTGTATTTAATAATGGCCCTATGACAAAATATTCATGAAATGTATTCGTAGATTTTTATTTACTTTCATTTCATACATTAGTATTGAGATGAATGATTTTTACTAAATACCAGGAATAAATATTTAATAAAAAACTATTTAATTTAAGCTTAACCAACTTTTAGTTGCTCGGAGCTAATTTTGGAACGCTTCATGAAATATTTTCATAGACAGTAAATGCAACCCTGGGTGCATCATTAACGAGCTGAAAAACCAAACAAATAAAAAAATTCCATCTGAACCAATATTCCCAAAAATTATAAAGCAAAACAAAAACCATTTTTCCAATTTATGCACTGTTATTTTTATTATTGCAATACAATTTCGCAGCTCTTCAAACATTTTCCACATTGTGCTTTTAGGGCTAGTAGTTTCCGACCCCATTTGCTCGTTTTTCAGTTCTGAATTTAGGCTAGGCTTCATGGGAACTTACTGTGGGTGCAAACAGACCACATTTTGTAAACTGAATTGTGATATTTAATTTTATTTTATAATGAAAAATGAATTTAATGTGCAATTTTTTAAGTTTACTAGATGTAAGATAACTTTTAATTTTCTTTATATATTGCATGCTTTAGTTTTAATTCTGTTTAGGTTAAGTTGTAAAGGTGAAAATAGGCCTCCTGGGCAACCGAGCACATTAAAAAAAAAAAATCGGTAACGCGCGTAAAAGCATACAAGTAGTGTGGAAAATGCAAATGAAATGGTTATTGGTATCTCAAAGGGGATGATTAATTTGAACGTTATTTAAGCTGCCTTTACACGGTCGATTTTTGTCGTTTAACCAAAATCTACCCGTGTAAATTGCAATTCAACCGTAAAATGTAAGCGTTTTGGCTAGTCGATATCTTAAGTAAATTTTCCAGTCGACAGAAATCGACCCGTGAAAAAGCAACTTCAGGAATTTTTTAATTTTCTTTTTTTTTTTTTATATTGTCGCCTTAAATACAAAACAACAATTTCTTTAAGCCATCTTGTGCAGCAATTTGTTGATCTTATCCTCACGGCTACCGAAATCACCAACCTCAACGTAGTGATTAGCCTTCTTGCGCCAGCCTCGGGTTGATGTGTTGAGCTTGAATAGCAACAGGAAGTTGGGGGCTTTCTTGAAGTGAAGTGAATCAACGCACTGAATTTCGTGCGCTTCGCGAAATTTGCGTTCGATCACAAAGCAGAGATTGGGACACGCTTGACCATTCCACGAACTGATTTAAGATTTGGATAACCCCATATAGGGTTCGGCATACGTAGCATATTAATGGTTGCCTTGCTCAATTTGTTGAACACACCGTTTTAATGTGGCGAAGACAGAACTGTAAAACTACGCACTTTTTGTGCAACTTTGTTGATACCGCGGATGCGGATCACAAAAGCCAATTTGGGTTTTTCAGGCCCGTAGAATTGGCCGCATTTCTTTGCCACACAGCGCTACTCCATCTTAAGGCGTCCATCACGGAGTTTTCTTGTTTGATATTTCTCAGCATGCACCAAGTTTTCACGTTTACGGAGTGCAATCACAGCAGAGCGCTTTAGTTTACGTTTGATCAGGGTAGCAATTTGCTGACCTGCTCTTGCTGAACTGCAGCTTCGACTCCGGGGACAGGAGGCGGCTTCCTGGAAGGTTGTCTGCCCTTTGCTTGCGGTTTCTTACCGGCCGTGATGGCAGTCCTCTTAACTTGTTACTTAGCATGTTGAAAAGGCGAAAAAAAGTTCGCCAAATGTTTGGAGCACATCGTAAATGAGCCACTCGATTTATAACATTTCTATAAACAATTTAATTAAATACTCTTTATACATAGATATGCTGCAACCATGCACTTACTTTCCCAAATTCCATCCTGCTTATCGGCATAATTTTCCAAATATGCCTGCTACTTCATTACTAATTACTCAATTTTCCAACTGCGCCTTCTTTGTTGGCTCGACATATCCCAAAAAGACATAAATTTGCATTAAACAATAGAAATCGCAAAAATTAGCAAATAAAATACTCGCTTTGTTTTGTTGTCAAATTTCTGAGAAATCTGAATTCACCACGATGCGATACAGAAAGAACAAGGACCAGGGATGTAATTTTAAGTAATCTATTATTCAGTGGCAAGGCGCAGAGCGTTCGGGGGAGCAATATTAATTTGTATCAAATATAACATTAAACGGTGGTTCTAATAAATTTTTTGATATTATTAACCAGAGTACATACATTATATGGTATTTCCTTCAAAAACTCATGTACTATATGAACTTTTTTTCAAATATTTCTTAAGTTTCTTTCATGAGTGCTGAAAAGCAACCATGCGTGTAAGAAATTGTGTGCTACCTAAAATTTCACCTCTGGAAACTTTATCCCCATAAATGACTTCACCACAGTTTTTTTACTGGATATACTGAGGTTTGCTTATTCTGTTTTTTTCTTTTCACCACAGTATCCCACTGTCCACTGTTTACCTTAGCAGCCTCGAGAGAGATGTTGGAGATACTAGCAGCATTATCGGCAGAGAGCATGCAAATATCACATGAACCAAAAAGACAAGATCACGCGGGCAGGAGAGTAGCCCGTTAAGGCTCTGTTATGCATACTTGGCATTGCATGCACTGCTATACCATTTTTACGTAGAAATCAAAAACCAACAGACTTCTACGTATGTAGTGCTGTGCGTTCGATAACCGATTACACGCGAGGCTCATTTAACAGATTTCTTATGTGACAGCTCTCAAGCCATGCCAAGTATGCATAACGGAGCCTTTAGAATCGCATTTAGGAAAAAAAGTTGAACGATTTTGACATTAGCCGTTTGTTTACATTTTTCGATGTTTACAATTTGGTGGTGGCTTTTTACTGCAATTTTCTTCATTTTCGCTTGTGACAACGTGTGTATACGTAAGATAAAGAATAATTTAACACAACGGCATGATTTATAGAAGAATTTGCATAATAAAAATGATTTTTCATGCGTTCAACAATTTCGCGGTTTTCTCCGTTCTCTTCGTTGTTTACTTCTTACAACAAAGATGGCGTCGAGATTTCGGCAGCTAGAAATAACTTTTTTCGTTCTTTCCTTCCCGCGTGATCTTGTGTCTTTCGTTCATGCAAATATCATGCGAAACAGACGGCGAAACAGAAGATCCGATTTCTACTGCCTGTGAGTATGATGTGAAAGCGGAAGCATTAACTTTGATAGTAGACGTTGACGAAGAAGAGTGAGCATCACTACTACCAGCAGCACATTTATCAACAGAAGTAGGTACAGCGGTATTATCAGCTCGCAATGTAGCTGGCAGACATGAAGTAGGGCAAGAGTTAACACACGGCGTCATGTTTGCACTCACTACATTTGTGACAGCAGCAGAAAGATTAACAGAAGACGAAGATGAGTGTGCAGCATTACTAAGAACTGCACGGCTTTTAGCAAGAGTAGGTGGAGCAGAATTATTAGCTCGTAGTTTAGCTGGCTGGCACGAAGGCGTAGAGATAACACGGCGTCAAAGTCGCATTCACTGTATTAGTGACAGCAGTAGAAACAGAATCGCTGCAGGCAGTAGGTGCAGAGGAATTAGCAGCAGAGCCAACTGTAACAGTTGAGGACGAAGGGCATAAAAGAGATTGATTAGCGGCGTCAACCAATTATATTTTGTTTACATTTGCTCGATTTGTAGTTCGTTTAACAAAACCGTCAACCGCGTAGCGAGCTGTTTGATTTCGAAAGTCAACATTTTGATCACTAACTTAAGACTGCATTGCTCGAAATTCAGCATGAAGAGCATTCGATTTTTCAATAAACTGCATTTTTTCGTCACACAAAGCTTTAACTAAAGAGACCAGCTAAGCATTATCAGCTCTAAGAGAAGCTATTTCTAGAATTGAAATTTAAGAGTTTCACATGAGTACTATTATTTGAGTTCTCACTGTTTATAATCTCAGAGTTCGAATTAACTGCAGGTTCAGCAACAGCACCTTCATCCAAAGCAACGAAGACGGAAGCGAGCGAAGAGATTCACGACGCACATCCATACACACTTTACAATAGAATGGTCTATTTGACGAGTTCAACTAATCAACATCGGCTGGTTTCAAGCCAACACAAAGCAAATGAAAAAACTCGTTGCATTTTGAGCATTGCACTTTTGGTTTAGCGCGATCAACCTTTTGTTTGCAAAAGCAAGGCATTGCTAATATTATTTTTATTATTCAATACTGAAAGCAATGAGTCACTGTCTCATTATCAGGGCTGTTGTGGAAACCAAGCCGGATTTGCTCCATTGTCGGAATTGCAAACCAATTCCGATTTTAGAAGGTGTCACATAATCTAATTGGATTTGGCTCTTTTCGAACATACACAAAACCCATATTCGAATCAGCTGTTTTGCTAAGTTCAATTCTTTTCAATTCGCATTTGTGAAGATTTTGACAAAGTTGTTGAAAAAATTAAATAAAAGTGAAAATTAAATAAAAAGCAATGGCCGCAGCAATAGCAGCTTTATTATTGATGCAGGAAGAAGTTTCTGAGAAGGTGAAACGGAAAATTTTAAGAGACCGCAGCAATTTGTTGGAGCTGCCAGAGTCAGCGTAAGTACATATCATTTTTAAGCCCGACAATTTTAGTAACGCCTCAATTATCATACAGATTCATTGCGTAATATCGCCTGAACAAAGACGCATTCATTATGGTGCTAGATATCGTAAAACCCCACTTGCCTGCATCTAGCATTCCACCATTGCTAAAGCTAGCGGCAGTCTTGCAATTTCTAGCCAAAGGTTCTTATCAGCTGTCGGTTGGGAATGACTCCGGCATAAGCCTAGGTAGAAGCACAGTGTCACTAGTTCTGAGTGAAGTGCTGAAAATTATGGAACGTTTCATTTGCCCTCGTTGGGTGAAGCTTACAATGGATAGCTATGAGAAGCTTAAATCGAGAAATTATTTCTACAGCAAATTTAAGATTCCCTCTATCATTGGCTGCATCGATGGGACACACATTAAAATTATAAAGCCTAGTGTGGACGAGCATTTATTTTTTAATCGCAAAGGATATTTTAGCATGAATGCTATGATTGTAAGTAATAACTATTTTGCATAACGTGTTTTCCCCAACTTATTTCTACTTTCGTCTAAAGATATGCGACAGCGCTATGAAGATACGTGCGGTAGATGCTCGGTATCCTGGCTCCAGCCACCACGATGCATTCATCTGGAATATTAATGACGCACGGCAAAGTTTCCGTAGGGAGTACGAATCGGGCGATCGAGCATCAAGACTTTTAGGAGATTGTGGATATGTCATTCAGCCTTTCCTTTTGACACCATATAGAGCAGTGTCCGCCAAAAAGAGAAGTCTTAAAATGAGAATGTATTAGTTATGAAATAAAAAATGAGAATGTGTTGGTGGTAATGCACGGAAATGCGTCATCAACCTGCTTCGCCTATTGTTTGCATGCAACTAAATAAAATTTGTTGCTCTGCTACTCTTTCTGTTGACGTTCTGATTGTGTACGTGTAAGAAGCCGATTGTGTACATGTGAAAGGCCGAATATAGTTCGTTTCCCAGGAAAGTGTTTGGCGGACACTGATATAGAGACGCATTGCACAACTCTAAAGTTCAACATGGCGCACTCTTCAGCTCGAAATATTGTGGAGCGTACTGTAGGTGCGTTTGTTTATTTACAAATCCAAGATATTGAATTAAAATTAACATAATACGGACATATGTAGGTGTATTAAAAAGCCGTCTGCAGAAGCTACGACATTAATCTTGACGAGGAAATTTCTCTCCAACCAAATGAGCCTACTGTGGACAATGTTGTACAACCATCGAATCCATCGCTACAAAGTGAAGGGAAGAGAAAAAAAGACGAAATAGCCAATAATTTGTAATCTTTTTTCAAAAATTGGTTATTGAAACCAAATTATCTGTTTATTTCAAATGTTAACTTCAAAGTACCTGAGATGTTACAAATATACTTACATAAGTATCACGTGTGTTTATACATAAAGCTTTGGTCAAAGATTTAGCACCAAAATTCAAAATAATATTGTTTGGAACTTATGTTTAATTATTTATTTTTAATAATACTCATTTAAAATATAAATAAATCTATAACAAAAAGCACATCAATAAAAGTTTAAACGATTGCGGAAGTTTCACAAAAATTTATTCAAACTTTAAAAAATTTTAAAAATTACAAACTTTTTAATCAGAATTTTTAGAAAATTTTTGGGTACGCAGTCTTATAGCCCATTAAATTCTTATTATAATTAGTCTTATAAAGTGCCAAATTCTAGTCCCTAAGAACTACCTTTTTTTTGCCAAAAGTGTTGAGCATTTTCTTCCATATAACGCATGAAAAAAATCTACTTTTATATGGAAGAAAATGCGCAACACCTATTAACTTTTATTTATGTGGTTTTTGTTATAGATTTATTTATATTTTAAATGAATATTATTAAAAATAAATAAATAAACGTAAGTTCCAAACAATATCATTTTGAATTTTGGTTCTAAATCTTTGACCAAAGCTGTACATTGTATGTATGTACGAGTATATGTACATAAACAATAAAAACTCTTAAATTTTTTCTTATACTAAGAACGCAAGGTACGGTTTAGAACGTTTAAATACTCTTATTATTTAAATTGAGATGACTAATAAATAGGCTGTCTTTATTCGGGCAAAATGAATTCTTCAGTCAATTAATTATTCATTTACCCAAGATTGCGATATAGCCAATCATCACTTGAATAATACACCCCGTTGCTAAATTTTCAAATTATAAACTATATATTTACATACATATACCTTGTTTATACCAACACAAAAAGTGTTTTGACCCAGTTCGCTGTGATTCAAAACGGAAGCATAAACCAACTTTCAATACGCTCAGAAATTCGAAAGTGTATTGACTCGAATTTGTTTTCAAATCGTTTTTTTATTTCTCAGATCGGTTAGAAAACAGATATAAACACATCACTCATTTGACGCGAAGTGAAAAAAGGCTGATTTTCTTTATACAGCCCGTTTTAAATTTGAGTTCTTATTATAACAAATTTTAATTCTTGTTCTCTTCCATTTCGGTCCACCGCGCTAATTAATTATTTAAAAAATATCGAATAAAAATAATAAATTTTGTTTACTTTTGAATACGGTTTCAGCAAGTGCGCTATAACAACACGGGTATAAATGCTTGAAAGATATATGTGTTGAGTCAAATCATATTTTTGTTAATGCGGTTCTTGCGTAGGTATAAACAAGGTAATACATATGTACAGAGGCTCACAGCCAAAATGATAAACCCGACAAAATGTTTATTTTGTTAATATTCACTAA
>NW_023459872.1:6940-8889 GCF_013731165.1 Rhagoletis pomonella | reverse complement strand
CTGGGACACCCTGTATATGTATACTTGTTTATTTTTTTTTTTAAGTTTTTTTTCCACTTTGTTAAAAGGTTTTAGATATGAGTCTTTGCGGACGTACGAGGACGGATTTTTTTAATTTTTTAGTTTTAAGTTTTAATATTTTTTTTTTAGGAGCTGGGCCACGGTTGGCTGCGAAGGACCATGAATAGTTCTTCGCTTGGTCTCTTCGCACTCACCTTGATCACAGTTTATTTCCACTTAAAGGAAACACTTAGGTTCGATTTAAAAGTATAAATTAAAACTTCGTTTATTCTCAATTTATGCAGCTTAGTTCTTCATACTTTAAAACTTCACGGTTAAGAGTATATGCAATAACACAAACGGCAATAACGCAAATTTGGGTTATTTCCCAATTGAATGTGAAATAACACAAATATGCTTTATTTAATTTCTCGTTGAGCAATAAGACCAACTTTTGTACTTAACAATTTGAGTAATAAAGCAAAATAGTGCACATATGTAGGTAGTCACCCAGTTACTTTTGACAAAAAGTAGTACATGAACAAGTTAAATGGACGGATTTTTATGTATACAATTTTGAAAGTGCCCGGCGTCGCGGCAGTCCGCGTTCGTGCGCCACCCCGCGCCGCGCCGCGTTCGACGTCGCGCTCGCGTCCCCCGCCCCGCCCCTCCCCTCCTTTCGCAATTATGTACTGTTGGCATTATAACCGTTTAGAAAAAGGAAAAATCATAAAATAACACTAGTTCAATTCTGAAACTGCTTTTTAATGTCCAAGTAATGGGAATTATTGTGTATGGTGTTATTGCATGCTGCATCCTACCCATAGTGGAATTTACCAGGTGCCACTGCTTTATTTGAAAATTTGCCTATAAAATGTGACTATAAGGCAGCCGAATGTCAGAAAATAAAGCGAGAAAGCCGTTTTATTACTTCATCTGTTTATTGCGACATGGTTCCAAGCAAACATTTCAAGGTTTTCCAGCAATGTTTTTATGTTCATAAGTAAAAATATTTTGTGAATATTACTTTCTTCATATGAATTATATCACATTTTTTGTTTAATTCAAGGCCTATCAAACAGGTTTAGAGCATTTGAGCAAAAACAACATTTGCCTGTATTTTGTTGTTGCTTCTGGTATCGAAGGTGCCAAAAACTGTTCTGATTTTTTTCTTCTACATCAAAGCGTGCCATGCGAAATACGAAAAAGGTAAAAAATTTAAAGTGAAAAAATGAAAATTGTTGCAGCTTTCTTTCTTAGTAAATTGGTTCGCTTCTCGAAGCATTGATCCACCATCCTGTGCCAGGCCCAGTAATCAGCGGTTGTGCTGCTGAGTTAGGCGAGCTTTCCAAAAGCTGCTATTTAATCGCTGGTTTTGTATGGAAAATGTTTCACATGCAAATAGATTTTAACAATTTAGAATTGTTTTGAGAACAAATGTAAAATATTTGACATTTTCGAGAACAAATAATTTGAAAAAAATCAAATCAGCTGCTATACTGATATTACCTGTTCAATGTGCCTTGGTTTAATTGTATTTTTGGAATAAACGAAGTTCTTTTTCCTTCTGTCAGTAAACTGTGTTTTTTTTTTACAAATAGTATAAATAAGCAATGGGAAATAAGGCAAAATTTGTTTTATTTCCAACCTTTGTTCGAAATAAAGCAAAACTCCGATTTTGGTATTATTTCTCATTTAAAAGTGAAATAAAGGAAAGTTTGCGTTATTGCCATTTGTGTTATTTCCCTTAGCAAGGCACTGTGTGTGGGTTCGTGTGTGTGTGCAAAGCTTTGGCAAGGGAGCTAAGAGTGTCAAAACTCTAATGTCACTAATGAGCAAACCTTTAATTATTGAATCATGATTTCCCATTGCTTATTTATACTATTTGTAACAAAAACAGTTTACTGACAGAAGGAAAAAGAGCTTTGTTTATTCCAAAAATACAATTA
>NW_023459872.1:0-6840 GCF_013731165.1 Rhagoletis pomonella | reverse complement strand
GATCTTGTCAAAATTACAACAAACACGTCGCTACTGACAACACCTTGTTATTATTCCACCATGGGTCTTGTGCCTGGTGTTGTTGTTGTAGCTGATGATGGCTACTGATGCTGTTGATGGCCGCTGCTGCTGATGTCCCTCTAATGTTGGCCGATGGATTGGGTGGGTGATGGGTGCTGATTTCGCTTTGTTGTTGTGCTTGTTACAAGAAATAACTATATGCGCACAAAAGTATCGGCATAGAGAACTTTTTTTTCAAAGAATTGTTAATATGTGCACTTTTCTACTATATATGTATACGTGCACTTTAGTTTCTGTTTTTTTTTTTGTTTTTTAAGTTTTTATTTTTTTCCACTTTGTTAAAAGGTTTTAGATATGAGTTTTTGCGGACGTACGAGGACGGATTTTTTTAATTTTTTAATTTTAAGTTTTAATATTTTTTTTTTTAGGAGCTGGGCCACGGTTGGCTGCGAAGGACCATGAATAGTTCTTCGCTTGGTCTCTTCGCACTCACCTTGATCACAGTTTATTTCCACTTAAAGGAAACACTTAGGTTCGATTTAAAAGTATAAATTAAAACTTCGTTTATTCTCAATTTATGCAGCTTAGTTCTTCATACTTTAAAACTTCACGGTTAAGAGTATATGCATGTATGGGCATATACAATAAGGTTACTTATAAAAATTAGCTTTCAAGTTTGACACAATATGAATTTCAAAAGGGGCGCGTGCGCGAAGTCCAACGATAAATGCTGAACTGGTTCGGTGGTAATTTTCCGCGAGGATGGTAGGCGGCCGTGCGCGCTCGGTAATTATTTTCGGAGTCGCTTCGACTCCACTGCGGCCAAAGGATACGCGCACGGCCGCTGAATTAGGTTTAAGCGGCGGCTTAAACACTTATGGTTCCGAAGATATAGCTGATAAGAAATTCCATGCCTATGAGATGTGCCACGCCCTCTTTTACACTTTTTATATATACCCTACTATACGTACCTACCATGGAAACGGCTCCATACCAAAATTCAAATCCATGTGATTTAAGGTTCCGAAGTTATAGCTGATAAGATATTCCACGCCTATGGGAATAACACAAACGGCAATAACGCAAAATTTTGCCTTATTTCCCATCATGATTCAATAATAAAAGGTTTGCTCAAAAAACAGTTTTCTCGATCCCTCTTGACAAAATCGGCTCCCTTAGCAAGGCACTGTGTGTGGGTTCGTGTGTGTGTGCAAAGTTTTGGCAAGGGAGCTAAGAGAGTGTCAAAACTCTAATGTCACTAATGAGCAAACCTTTAATTATTGAATCATGATTTCCCATTGCTTATTTATACTATTTGTAACAAAAACAGTTTACTGACAGAAGGAAAAAGAGCTTTGTTTATTCCAAAAATACAATTAAACAATAAGTGTGATATAATTCATATGAAGAAAGTAATATTCACAAAATATTTTTACTTGTGAAAACTCTAACAAAATATAGGAAAAGAGTCGTCTTTAGTAACTGCTCAACAAATTGGATATAGCGCTTTTGTATGAATTTTATCTGCATGCTTTTTAACATGTTGAAATCATTGCTGGAAAACCTTAAAATGTTTGCATGGAACCATGGCGCAATAAACAGGTGAAGTAATAAAACAGCTTTCTCGCTTTATTTTCTGTCATTCGGTTGCCTTATAGTCAAATTTTAAAGGCAATTTACCAAATAAGGCAGTGCCAAAATATTTTTCTCGCTCTTATTACTTCACCTGGTAGAATTCCACCATGGCATGGAACAAACAAAAGTTGCCGTTCCTGTTCGCAACATATAACACAGAGAATATTGTTTTGAGTTTTATCCTCAGTTAAAATTTCTGCATTATCATCACTGGTTTCACCATATCCGAAATGTGGATTTCGTTTACGAAGACGAAGCGAACATGTGGTACGAAGTAGTGATGTAAAAATATGTAAAATTTTACCTTCTATCAGACTTCTAAATTTGAACGTATACTCGGTACAAGCAGGTGGGATGAATGGCGCAATAAACAGGTGAAGTAATAAAACAGCTTTCTCGCTTTATTTTCTGACATTCGGCTGCCTTATAGTCACATTTTATAGGCAAATTTTCAAATAAGGCAGTGGCACCTGGTAAATTCCACTATGGGTGGGATGCATGCAATAACACCATACACAATAATTCTAATTACTTGGACATTAAAAAGCAGTTTCAGAAGTGAACTAGTGTCATTTTATTATTATTCTTTTTTCAAAACTGTTATAATGACAGCAGTGCATAATTGTGAAAGGAGGGGAGGGGGCGGGGGACGCGAGCGAACGCGGACCGCCACGACGCTGGGCACTTTCAAAATTGTATACTTACAAATCCGTCCATTTAACTTGTTCATGTACTACTTTTTGTCAAATGTAACTTGGTGACTACCTACATACATATGTGCACTATTTTGCTTTATTACTCAAGTGTTAAGTTTAAAAGTTGGTCTTATTGCTCAACGAGAAATGAAATAAATCAAATTTGTGTTATTTCACATTCAATTGGGAAATAACACAAAGTTTGCGTTATTGCCGTTTGTGTTATTTCGTGATACAAGTATCAAATATTATTTTAATATACGCATAGTATACGTATTTTATCTTGTAATTAAGTTTTTCTCTATTAAAGAATTCAAAGTTAAGAATAATTGGGGTAAGTTGTTGCTAAGTCAAGGTAACATAGCCACGCACTACAACTACACATACATATGTAGATGTTCATTGCACTCTCTGCAATTCCCACCGTTTACCCTAACCAATGCAGTAGTCGACAATACTCAGTAAGAGAAGTAGTGCAGTAGTCTGTTCAAATATGCCACCGACAGTATTTGAAAGCTCTGAGGTAGTCAAGTGAAGTATAACAAATATAATATAATTGCATTGATATCTAGTATCTTTGATGAACAATAATCAATTACTTATTTTTGTCCAACAGGTTGCAAACCAAAAAAAATGTGGATTTTACATAGACATGGTACCAGATTACCAACAACAAAAACAATTAAAGCAGCACCGCGACTAGACATAGTAAGCAAGAAAATATTTCAATTTATTTGACTCATAACTTTTTGGTTCTAAGTAGTTGCGTGACGAAATTGTGAAAAATTATCGCGTTCGCCGAACAAGGCCGGACACTAATGCGCTCTGTCAAGAGGACCTAATATTTTTGGGAATGTGGAAATGGAATAACAGCATTACAGTTGATCAAGAAGAATATTTGACCTCACAGGTAAGATACATACACATATACATTGTCCATATAATTATTTATCTAGCTCCTATAGAATAGCGAACACTGCAAGCCATTTTTAAATTATACATAAGTAGCTTTACATTTTGGAACAAATTTAAAAGACGAAACCATTAAGCAAAAAAAATTCCTTCTGTTGATTCCAAATCCATTAACATAATTTCTTTCAAAGGTCCAAAAATCAGAAAAATTGCGAAACTTAAAAATCAATAGAAAAATAATGTGTGGACCGATTGACCCGAATAAAAACACAAGAGGGGTATACTTACGGTGACCATCCGGCCTTTATTTTAAAGGACAGTCCTTTATTTTAACTCCCTGTCCTTTATAATTTTTTTCAAAATAAAGGACGCCTTTTGTCCTTTATTTCTTAAACTGTCCTTTAAATCAGCTCTGCATTTTTCAGAGGTAAATTTTTAAACACAGAATATGAAAAATAAAAATGTCCCTTATAAAATATAATAAAAACCTTCGCCAGTGTGACCCCGTCACTAACTCATATAATTAACTTTTGCCTTACCTCATCCACCTTTCCCTCACTTTGGAAAACAGCAAATGCAGTACCCGTTCCTAAAACTAAATGTCCGAACTCCCCCGAACACTTTAGACCGATAAGTATTTTACCTGCGCTCTCTAAAGTGTTTGAAAAATTCTTATCACGGCTACTTAAATAAAAATAGTCTACTAAGTGATCTTCAGTCGGGATTTAGAAGCCAGCACAGTTGCTCCACTGCAATGCTGAAAGTATTAGAAGACATACGTCCAGCCTTTGATAAAAATCAGTTAACAGTATTAATATTGCTATAAGTTATTGGGAAAGCTAGGTAATCTCTTTAAGTTCGGGTCGTTTTCTTTGCAATTATTGGAGAGCTATTTGACAGGTAGGCTACAGCAGGTTCAATGTGGTGAAAATTATTCAAGCTTAAAGCCCGTAACATCTGGTGTGCCGCAGGGTTCCATTCTGGGTCCCTTATTGTTCTGCACATTCATGAACGATATAGTGGAGTGTTGCCAAAGTTCATCCATTCATCTTTATGCAGATGACACTCAACATCAACAGCAGTTGTGAAGTTCGGACGCGTTTTTTACAGCTCTTCTATCTTTGGCTTTTTTTCTGTGTTTAAAGTGAATTTTATATCTATTATTATGGTTAAAAATCAGTACCAGGTTGACCGAGCTTTGCCCGGAGTGCATATACTTTTTAAAGTTTTCAAGATTTGGATAGCTTTAAAAAAATATTTTGGAAAAAAATGGATTTCGATATCTATTAAGTAAATTCCTTATTCTAAAATTTAGGTGGCAACCCTATTACGAAATAGGGGGGAATGAATGGTACATATCTTGAGCGCATATGTACTGTGTATACATAAAAAAAATGTTGATTGAAATTAACAAGATAAAATTTTGTATTACATAGAAGCGTGGCAACCCTGATGGAAAATATTTTCTGACCAAAGTACTCAACAATACCTTTCATTTGATATCCATATTGCGATGTTTTAAATAAATTGTGTAGAATTGAAAACAAGTGGCAACCTTACACTATTATCCTAAGGGATAAGATTTTGTATACAGGAAAAGCATTGTTTAAGGACCTTCTCTTGATACCCATAAATAGTAATATTTTACCCTTTTTTAACAAAAAATTAAATAAATATGCGATTCAAAATACGTGGCAACCCTATTAAAAATATTTTTGAATTAGAAATCTTTAAAATACCTTCCATTTGATACCTATATTATGATGTTTTAATTGATTTGTAACTAATTTCGAATAGGTGGCAACCTTATACGAGTCCACTCGGAGATAATGCCTATTCAGATAACCTTAAAATCCAAAACATTATCTGTGTACAAAATTTCATAAAAATCGTTAGAGCCGTTTCCAAGAACCCTATGGATATATATATATATATATATACAAGAATTGCTCGTTTAATGTAATAAGATATACAGGGCTGTTGCAGAATCTGACCTTTATCGGAATAGGAATCGAAACCGATGAAAAATTCCCATTGGTGTCTTGCATTTCGATATTATCGGTTTTATATTCGAATCGGAAATAAAGTCGGTTTTTGGTGTCATAGGAACCAGTTTTATCGGTTTGCTTATCGGAAACAAGCCAAGCTGTACATCGTTGTCAGAATTGTATTTTCGTTTTGTTATTTCGCATTCTGCAGGTTCTTATTTTGGTTTATGTGAGTATATTAATCAATATCTAATTCATAAAAACGTTAATTTTAAATTTTAATATTAGGGGAAAACACAAGAATAGCGTTCAAAATTCCATAATCGTGGAGTTTATGGAAAATAACCCCGACATCGCTAAGGGCTACACAAAACGAGATAAGGCACTCGTTAACGCTCTTTGGCAAGAACTATCAAATTCTTTAAATAGCGCAGGCCCACCCCAAAAGGATGCTAATGGGTGGAAGAAGGTATATTGCATGTCGTAGGCCCAATGAAAGTTCTACTATTTTATTGTTTTTAGGTATGGACTGAATGGAAAAGTGAGATAAGAAAAAAATTAGGTGGGCTTTCCAAAACGGAACCAATCGAAATTTCAGCGAAAGTTCACTCTCACAATATAATTGCTAATAGTATTTTAGCAATTTGTTGTTAAATAATGTCCACTATCACCCCCTAATTTTTTTAAAATATGCCACTTATCACTTATATTTTGTGTTACATATTATATTTTCAATGCTCACATGCGTATTTTATGCTTTTATTACATATAATTCACCAATTAATTAAGTAAAACGCGTTTATAAATTTGTGTTCACGTTTTACCACTTTTCACAAACAAACAGAAATAACAATGGCCGACAGTAAGAGCAAATATGTGCTGCCATACGTTTTAAAAGTAAATACGCCACTATTAAAGGATTTTATTAAAACGCGGCCAACACAAAAAAGGAGTTGTGCGTAAAATCGTCATATTTTTATGGCAACCGTTTTCCAACGGTATTTCTTTTATTCTCTTCTTATTTTTTCGCATGCAGAAGCTTTTTTTTTAATATACTTTCATAAATTATGAAATTTTTTTATATAAAATCGCGTGATTTTATATAAAACACCCAGTAACCATATATTAATATAGTTCCATATATATCGAAAATTTTTAATAAAAAATCGCGCGATTTTTTATTAAAAATTTTCGCCTGCGGCGCTTTATATTCTAAAAATCGATACTTCCATAAATAATGAAAATTTTTAATTAAAAATCGCGCGATTTTTTATTAAAAATTTTCGCCTGCGGCGCTTTATATTCTAAAAATCGATACTTCCATAAATAATGAATATTTTTAATTAAAAATCGCGCGATTTTTTATTAAAAAATTTCGACCGCGGCGCTTTATATTCTAAAAATCGATACTTCCATAAATAATGAACATTTTTAATAAAACATCGCTTTTTATTATAAAATCGATACTTCGATAAATTATGCAACTTTTTAATCAAAAATCGACCAATAAATAATTAAATTTTTTTATTAAATATCGCGCGATCATTATCTGCATTTTTTTAATGCTTCCGTTTTGTGTTTTTGAGGCA
>NW_023459871.1:0-46797 GCF_013731165.1 Rhagoletis pomonella | reverse complement strand
AATCTGAAATTTCTGATTAAAAATCTATGAAAATATTTCCGAAATCGTTCTGATTTCAAATTGTTCAAATTTTAAGGTACTGGCCCAATGCAGGCTTGCTTTGCTTGCTTCGCTTTGAAAACTGTCAACAGTCATTTGAAATATACTAAAACGCATGATACAAAAAACAAGGTAGTTCCATTGTCACTTTTTCGTCGCCATATTAACAACCTGACAATTAAGCAGATTGTGACATTTCGTGCTACCATACCCAATATCTAAAATCCTTCAAATTTTCTTATTAATGTTTTGTAGATTTAAAAATATTTTGTTCTTAAGCATAGCATAATAAGAAATAAACAAGAAATAAGTGTGAAATTCCACGACATTGTTGAAACATTTTGCAACATGAAGCTAGCAACACAATTTTCATGACATTTTTAAATACACATGTATATTTTAAATTGTGTGAAAGCTGACAGTTTATAGAATTCAGTAGCGACGAAAACAAAGGGGGGTTAAGTCGTTAAACCTTA
Source organism: Rhagoletis pomonella (assembly GCF_013731165.1). NCBI lineage: Eukaryota > Metazoa > Arthropoda > Insecta > Diptera > Tephritidae > Rhagoletis > Rhagoletis pomonella. The sequence goes on along the minus strand of NW_023459871.1, from coordinate 46,282 downwards.
CCCAAGCCGATCATAAAACTTGCGACGCAATTTCGGCTTATGCCTGTGGGTCTTGGCAACAATATAATCCCTGAAGGTTTAGCTTAAAATGGTTTTCGGGATACACCCTGTGATCATGTTACTTTCCAGAAGGTGTGGCGCCCGTTTTTCTGTACATATTTTCGTTGGAAAAATACCTTATCTCTGTATTCTAGGTAAATGCTTCCAGAGGTTTTTATGCGTCACCAGAATTTTAGTTTATTTGGCTTATACCGCTAGCTCTTTTGAACGGCTACGAGATTGTTTTCATATACCCCCATTTTTCATAGGTTTGGGATTGATTTCATTTACCTCTATTCCTAGTTCTACGGTGGCACGCCGCATTTTCCAATAAACTCTTATTTTTCCATGATCTTAAGATTGACTTTATATACATATATCCATACAAAGTTCCAGGACTCTACCACAAATACTTCCAGAGATATGCAATATGAAAAATTCGATTTCTATGGGAGGTTCTACACGCACTTTAGATATCGGTTTTGTTTTAGCCTATAACCATTATTGGAAAACTTGTGTCCGAAATTTCAAAAAAAGCCGGTATGGGCATTGTGACTCCTCAAGCGAAATGAACTAATGATTGCAAAAAATGAAATCAAACATCGTAGTTGACCAAAAAAGAATATTAGACTTCATTTACTCAACTTCTCAGAATGTAGAAAAGCTAAAAAATATATAATAAGATAGGATATGTTAAAACAGCCTCCAAAAAATTTACTAAAGACGACCCTGGACTACACAAATCAGTTTTATTGAAAATTTGTTTTTATCTATTTATTTTATCCTTCAATTTTGGGTGTGTCAAAATTGTATGTGAAAACAATATGTGTTGCTAGAAAAATTTTACGGCCCATGAGTTCCAAAGTAAATTCCATTGCTGTTAAATGGACAAAGACAATATGTATTAAATAACACATCGAAATGTGTAATTTCAGTAATTTGTGTAAATGTGTAATTTCAGAATTACATCAGAATCACGTATCCGATATAGAAAACTACATTGTGAATTAATAAGATGACATGAGGACACTAACATAATTTTAAAATATGTTCACTAAAATAGTATTAATATTAAAATAATGATTTGACAAGTTGTTATCGAATTTAATGTAAAATTTAAACGTTTTCAAAATAAGATATTGATTAGTTTTAAAAGGTATATATTAATACAACTATTTACTTTATAATCCCAAATTTAGAATATAAAATGTCCCACACCAAAAAACTTACAATTGGGTAATGCCGCTTCGAATTTTTCACAATTGAGCAATTGTCAAAAATCTGCTTTTTAATCAAAAAGTTGTTTATTGAAACTACCTTCTTTTTTGTATCATGCTAAAACGTATGGGGGTAGGGATGTTAATTTTTTCGATTTTTACGATCCCGGGATTTTCGGAATGCCGTTGGTTCAATCCCGGGGTGTAGATATTTATTATTTTTCAACAAACTTAACATCAAAAAGTTGCATCAATATGGTTTGAGCGGCTCTCCTACCATATAATAAATAATAAGTAAATGGGTTTGTTATTATTTTTAAAATATTTTTCTTTATGACGAGATGGTTCATTTTGTGAGAATCAACATTTTTTTTGGAATTTGTTTTCGAAAACATATGTTGAGATATAAGGTTCTTTCCCTAACAATCCGGACCGGATCCGGTAATTAGAGAATAAGTGAAAAGTTTGCTTTCAAAAATGGAACATAATCCAGAAGTAGGGGAACGCAAAAAACCACATTTCGTGCCCAGAATTTGTGAAACAGCTAGTGATGTGCTGAATTTTTGGTACCCAACATTCGGTACCCAATGCTTAAAAAAGATTTCGGTACTCGATACTGATTCTTTACATTAAACCTTCGCCATTAAACGCATTTCCAGTTTTAGAAAAACGTTTATTACTAATTTATATGATATCGGCTCAAACACTTGAACTTATCGCAACAGAGAAATATTATTTTATCAGTTTTAATCTTAGTTGATCCACGGTTCAAGAAAAATGCTTTTACGGTTGTAGAAGTTTTTCAGGGGGGAGATTCTGTAACCAGTTAGTGAAAAGTTTCGGATCGATATCGCACTTGTTGACGTAAAAATATTTCATATCATACGTCAACAAAACCGATGCCGATTCGAAAATTGTCGCTAACTGGTTACAGAATTTGTCCCCAGGCCTACAAAAATGATATCGGCAGATGCAGCTGGAACAAAAATGCTTCAAACAAGTAAGAGTTTCTCTACGTTATGGCCTCGAATCGACATATATACATCTTTCATTTGAATCCGTATTAAAAGCTATATTGGCTCCTACATTCGGGTTTTTATAGGCGAGTCTCCCTGAACCGCTTTTTCCATATTTTTGGCCTATGTGCGCTTTTATTCGAAACCTAAATGTTTCGATACCGAGTATCGAGAGTATTGGATACTTTTTAAATCGGTACCGAATATCGATCAATATTTAAAAGTATTGACTCAGCACATCACTAGAAACAGGCAACATGTAAACACAAAACAGCTGATATGAACTTTGACGCTTTATCCATTTTTACCCGGAAAAAAAGTCCGGGCTGTTTTGGGCAGGAAGAAGAAGACACTTACGATCCAATACGTTCCAATCTTCGCTCTCTATTACCCATTTTGTTGAGTACGGGAATGATTTCTGGGCTATTTTGGGCACCCGCGGGATCCCGCGTTGCGTACGAGAAAGAACCTATGTTTGGTAAGGTGTTAAACATCGGGTTCTTGATAAAAGTAAGATTTTATTGCGGATTCCGATAGAATACATATCCACATATAATATTTGTACGGCAAGATTTTTCTCTAATGCGACAAACCCCTAGAAATGGGCGTGGCAATTGCAGGACTAAAGTTGGCCAAACGCAGATTTTATTTCGGATTTCGGCAGAATATCGCTTCGTTAACAGTATTTGTTCCACAACTTTTACAATCCATATAGATATTCTGGCGAAATCCAAAACGAAGTCTAAATTTTTGAACTTTGGTTTTAATATAGCCACGCCCATTTCTAGAATATTCTTAAATTTAAAAAGTTCTGGAACAAATGTTGTTAACGAAGCGATATTCTGCCGAAATCCGCAATAAAATCCGCGTTTTGCTAACTTTAGTCCTGCAATTGCACGCTCATTTCTAGGGGTTTGTCGCCTTAAAGAAAAATCTTGCCGTACAAATATTATATCTGGGTAGGTATTCTATCGAAATCCGCAATAAAATTTTACTTTTCTCAAGAACCCGATGTTTAACACCTTACCAAATATATGGTACAAAAAAATTTTAGTTTCTCACAAAATAAACCATCTCATCATAAAGAAAAATATTTTAAAAATAGTTCTTGAAAAACGCCCATTTTTTTGAACCACGTTTTTTATAGAGAATTAAACAAGGATTACGATGGTATAACTTTAAATCCCTAATTTACTGGTCTTCACTATGCAAATCAACTTCAAGAAGTTCAACTGTTAATAGCTAAGTTAGCTTTAGGACAATATTGACTATCTTATATCTAGAAATGTTAAGCCCGTTTCTTTAGCGTTAAAATGGCGTTAAGATGAAGTCTGTGTGTGCAAAGCTTTTGTAAGGGAGTTAAGGGAGTGTCAAAACTCTAATGTCAATAATGAGCAAACCCTTAATTATTGAATCATGTTGAAGAAGTACATGATTAGTCAGAACAACGAAAAATGCAAACTTTGACAGATCGTATCTCCGAAGAAAACAAAAGAAAAAAAACCCTCGAACACGTGTTAGCTTATTTCATATATAGAACCCACAAAAAAATTTCAAGCGAATCGGAGACATGACATTTTTTACGAAATCCGTCCGACTTAAAAAAGAATAGCTTGGCATTGCTTGAGAGTTGTCACATAAAGAATCTGTTTAATGAGCTTCGCGTGTAAGCGGTTATCTAACGCACAGCATTACATGGCAATGCACTGCCACATTTGCCACACAGTCCCCTTTCAGACACGTCAAGTCTTGCTTTCAAGTCTGCTCGTTCGTTGGCGAAGGAGGTGGGAAGAGGGGGGAAGAGTACATTTACCTCCGTACCGTCAATTCGTTTCAAGTTTTCTTGTCTGTTTTGATATTTTCGTTGCTTCCCATTTAAGAACCAAGGACTTGAATTCAATTGAAGTTGACGCGTGTGGAAGCAAATAGAAAACACAAAAGAGAATGCGAAAAAAATTGCTTTCAAGACTTGACGTGTCTGAAAGAGGACATAAGGAATCAGTTAAAGCACAGCATTACATACGTAGAAGTCTGTTGGTCTTTGATTTCTACGTAAAAATGGTATAGCAGTGCATGTACTGCCGAGTATGCGTAACAGAGCCGTTAGAGTGCTGCATGATTACATAAAAAGGTAACACGTACATGCGAGTACACGCTACTTAACTGTAAATTTAGCATCGCAGAATCGCCGCATCGTCGGCATCATCAAGATAGTAACCAGGGATGCCGTTTGGATCTAAATAGATCCAATTGGATAAATTTTTAGACGAATATTTGCGAGATACTTATTTTTTCCGATCAGTATAAATATGGATACTTTTTTAAAGAGGCAAAAATTTTATATTTTCTATAAAGTTTTTTCGTTCAAAAATCGATTTCCATTAAAGATGATAGAAAACATTATGTTTTCTAAATGTATTCAAAATCACTACTAAACCGTGAAATTGAAGCATTTTGTTTTTTGTGCACGAAGCAATGAACATATGAAGCGATGTCACCAAAATAGGTATAAGCGCAATTGTTTTAAATAGCTAGAAAGGGTGCTTAAGCAAGATAATAATAATAATAATAATAATAATCCCAACGGTTTTTACCCTCCATTCTCGCCCATCCGCACGAGGGGCGCAGTCCGCATGACGTACGGAACCAGTATTTATTTTCAATTTTTGCGCCGAGTCACGAGGCAGGAGTTTGTTAAGTGTCGAGATCTAAAACTGTTCAGCTACAGAACTTAATTCATCAGCCGATTTTATGTCTTTATTTTAATGATTCATTTATTGAGAGGGGACAGTATCGATTTCTTAATGCTGAAAAGGGGATCTGATATATCAAACGTGCTGGAATGAAAGTTAAAATCCTGGAATAAGCAACGGAGTGGGTCGTGCAATTCAAAATTAGTTTTACAAGCTTTCAGAAATAGTGGACAAAACTGTCTTGATACCCGGGAGGGAACATTAAGGCTAACTTCGCCCAGAAGAAGCGGACTTGAAATTGAGCCTGTCAGTAATTTAACTATAAATATTGTACCAAGCATTTGCCTGCGGCTGGAAAGTGTAGGAAGATTAATAAGTTTTAATCGGCTCGTATAAGGTGGAAGGTTATATTGGGAATCCCAACGGAAACTTCTTAAAGCAAAAAGTAGGAATTGTTTTTGAATTGATTCTATCTTGTCTGAGTAAATTTGATACCTTGGATTCCAAACCACCGAACCGTATTCCAAAATTGGCCTAACTAATGTTGTAAACAGGGTTTTAGTGATACAAGGGTCACAAAATTCTTTTGACCCTCGTTTCACAAATGCAAGTACACCTTTAGCCGTGTTGACTGTCACATTAATATGAAGATTAAAATTAAGCTAATCTAAGATCTTAATATATATATATATATATATATAAAGTAAATATATACTCCTTCTGTAGTGATCTCTTTCATATCACATATGTATTTTCATTTCTTAATTTAACAAGTAATTTTTAAGCAAAAAAGCCGACTTCAATTCGTATATAAAAATTTAAGATTATCGTTAATTTCTTCATGATACAATCGGATTTAAACCAAACTAGTATATGACAACCTACGAGGTAACACCTTTCCTTAAAAAAAAGAATTATTGAAATCGGTTAACGTGGTCCAACGATACACGGTAACATAGAAAAAAACAATCCGACGAAATGATAACTTTCTCCTTTTTGTGAAGTCGGTTAAAAAGAAAAAAACATCTGTGTCGTTTCAAATACAATGTTTAAAAAACTAAATTTGACTTATTTAAGAAAATTTGTATGAATTTTACTGAAAAGAATTTAAATACTCTAAACAATTTTTGTTTAAATCCACGCATATTAAGAGAGGTAACCAGTTTCCTACTTTTACATACATGCACTTTTTAGAGTGTACAGGTACGAATATAACATATTAATTATTATTTATTATACTTTGCAAAATACTTATGCACAAAAAATGTACCTTATAAACTGAATTTATAAATGTTTGATTTTATGGAAAATAAAAATATAGACATGTATTCCAAGTCCTTAGGATGGGTTAAATTATGTATTTTTCATGAAAATGTTTTATTTTCTTACAAATTATGAGATGGATACGTAAAAAAAGAAAATTGGATACATTTGGATACATTTTTTGCTTTGTCGGTGATACATTTGAGACCGCGCGGCAACACCGATAGTAACATGTTAGTAACATTCCGTTTTTTATGAAATCGTTGAGGGAGTGAACAGAAAGAGTGCAAACATTGCATGTACGTACATATACAAATCGAGAGCGGGCGGCAGCTGTGCAGGGGCTCTATTCTGTAACTGTGAGAAAATGTAGTGTACACCGAGTGCAAAACTCAACCAAAAACTCACCGACTAAAATTCAATGAGTTTTTCGGAAGAGAAGTGTACACAATTTTGACAGTTAAAACTCATTCTCACACATGCTGAATCGCAAAATGAGGAAGTGTACACAATTTTGACAGCTAAAACTCATTCTCACTCTTCCTGAATCGCAAAATGAAGAGTGCACACAATTTTCAGTGCGCACTTGAAAACTCACAGTTACAGAATAGAGCCCCTGGTCACTGTTCGGACTACTAAAATACGATCTAGGAGTAAACCACTGTTAAAATCAAGAAAAACTAAATTCCCGTAGACTTGTTTTTTTATTATCGTATTCATGCGAATCAAAAAATTTCTGAATTTGCTAGTAATTAGAAAATTTCACTAATAATTCCTTTAACTGGAAAAAGCGTCAAGAACTTTTATTGCAACCTTAGCTGAGTTGCATAAAACAGGAGATCATTTTAAGAATAATTTGTTACGTACTACATATGCCAGTATGTAGTAAGAAGAGCAAAATTAAAATTAAAGAGTAAAATTAAATATAAAAATCAAATAAAAAAAATAAATAAATAAATAAAACAAATAATAAATAATAATTTTTTGGCAATCGCTCCAACTGACGATCGAACCTGGCACCTATAGACTTGTAGCACGCAACTCTCACTACTCGGATACCGCGGACGCGAAACTCGCTTGGTTTGTTTGCCTACTTGTACAAAAGACAACAGCTGGCCGTTTCTACCAGTGTTGTCATCGAAAATTCCTCTGATCCGAGTTATTTCCCGAAAATTTCGTGCATTTGTTCGGCTGCTTATGCGCATTTGAAAAAAAATGCATGAGTTAATGCAAATAAAGGCTGTTGATGCAGATAAGCGAGCCCGTTTATAACCCGGATTAATCAACCATGATCGGAGTAAAAACGGATTGCTAAGTCTACTTCAATTTTCTTTAAAAAAAGGTTTACCTGATGCAGTATCTAAACCTAAAAAAAAACACGAAGTCGTTTTGTCTCCCGATTTAAAACTAACAGAAGCCTACGTTAGGTTATTAAAAAAATGCTAAATTTTCGTATTATCTACTTGTATGTATATACATCTATTACTAGGTTCACATATAAGTAGATTATCCTCATTTTCGAGCTTAACACCCTAATCTGTACTTATAACAAGAGATTAGCCATATAAAATTCGTCCCTTGTTAATCTGTAATTATAAAATAATCTCAGATTAAACCGATAACTTTTCGGTGTCCATCCTAGTTTTATCGATTGTTTTTGCAAAAAAGAGGAGAAATGCCAAATGTAAAAGTAAACAAAAATTTAAGCTAGCAGGGAAGAGGTTTGTAAAGGTATTTTTAATAAAATGTTAAGTTAAAATATATTTATATTGCTTATTATAGCATAAAAACGTGATCACGGTCGCACAGAGAAGAAACATAACTTTTCCTTGAGATGTGAGAATAACAAGCACAACAAATTTGACGGCTAATAATCTGAGATTTGCCTGTGTAAACGGGGTGATTAAAAAACGAGCTTTGATTGTGATAATATTGATATGTGAACATAGTTTATGAGTCAAACCACGCCAACTGTGTCAATGAATTTTCATTGATTTTCTGGAAAGTGAAGACAATTGTGGGAATCTGTAGATAATTATAGAACAAAAATACACTTTGGACGGTTTTTCGAAATTGCACTTCGTTTTTGTTTTTTTGGTATTATAAGAATATTGCAATTTTTGAGAAAAAATTTTTTTTTGAGAGTTACTGAAGCTTTTCTCTTTACAATAAGCCTTGAGTAAATAGCTATTTTCATGTAAGCTCGTGTGAGTGATAGCATTTTTATGTTAATTAATGAATAATTATACAAGTACGTACATTATTTAACGTATAACTTGAAACATCAATGTTTATTTACAACTTATGTTTATTTACAACTTGAGAAAAAAATCGATAGCGATTGTCAAAATTGGTAAGACCAATTTTTTCTTTTTGGAATTTAAAAACAAGAGTTTAGAGTATATTGTGCCAAAATTTCACTGCAATCGCGGGCCTAGAATAAATAAATAATTGCAATTGTTTAAATTATTGTTATTAAAGAATTATTTGTTTTGCAAATTTTATTCTGCAAATCTTTTTAATGTAAAGGGAAAAGCTTCAGCAACCTCTCAAAAAAAATTTCATCAAATTTCATCAAATGGGTCGCGAGTTACGAATTTTTCTCTCAAAAATTGCAATATTCTTATAATACCAAAAAAACAAAAACGAAGTGCAATTTCGAAAAACCGTCCAAAGTGTATTTTTGTTCTATAATTATCTACAGATTCCCACAATTGTCTTCACTTTCCAGAAAATCAATGAAAATTCATTGACACAGTTGGCGTGGTTTGACTCCTATGTAAATATGTAAATGTAAACGAATAATGTATAAAAAATGTAGGGAATTTTATATTCTACTTTCGCTGGCTCTATAATTTTTCATAAAAGAAAAACCTTTCAGAACGACTTAGTTTAGGAAAATGTGTATCTGCTAATAATATTAGTAAAGAGGCGGCAAATGGATTGTTAGTTTCTCATAAGGTATTCAGTACAATATTCTATATATATAAATGTGAATGTCTGTTTGTTTATTACCTTATAACTTTTGAACCGCGACACGGAATCGCACGAAACTTTGCACACTTATTTGTTTTTAGCCCGGGAAGGTTATAGGCATAGAAAAGGGGGGCGTGGCACCTCCCATACTAACTAAAATTTTCATGTTGTATATCTCTTAAAATATTTGTGGTAGAGTACTGAAACTTGGTGTCGAGATAAACGAAATTACTTCTTTACTCATGCGAAAAAATGGGCGGAATTGGAAAAGGGGACGTGACACCTCTCGAAGGCTTGAAATATTTACTTAGCTATAACTTCGGAACCGTAAGTCACATGACTTGAAATTTGGTATGCATATGTATCTCCGGTAGGTGCTTTTAGTAAGGTATATATATAAATGAGTCTGTAAAAGGGGGCGTGGCACATCCCAAAGGCGTGGAATTCTTTATCAGCTATAACTTCGGAACCCTGTGTCGGCCGCTGTGCTGCAGTGGTAAGCAGTGCGCGCTTCCACTCCGCAATGCCTGGGTTCAAGCCCTAGTCAAAGCAACATCGCAAAAAAATATAGAAAACGGTTTTTTCTTAACAGTGGTCGTCCCTCGGCAGGCAATGGGAAACCTCCGAGTGTATTTGTGCCATGAAAAACAGATTCTCATAAAAATACAACCGCCATTCGTAGTCGGCGTAAAACTGTATCGAAAATAAAATCTATGACAATTGCATTGGAAAATGCATTTATGTTAACACAGGCTTTAAAGTATTAAAAGCATGTTGTGAAATAATATTAGAGTTATTATCCTAAAGAAATTAGATAGCCAAAATTTTAATATTAAATACAACATTGATATTTCTACTATTACTTGCATACATATATAATTTATTGGAGATATTTTGATGTAAATGAAAAACCTGCTGTGCCAAAAAGTTATTATTACATTTCATTACATAACACCCAAGCTATACAACTGTCCTTCCGTATTCTCCTATAGTAAAATTAGAGCAGAAATAAAATATAACATCTTTACATAAATTATTTTTCATATATGTATAAAGACGTGGGGTGAAACCCGCGGGTAAAAGCTAGTTTCATATAAAAATAAAATCGTCTTCCTTTTTTATATCGGAAGACCAAAATAGCAATAGGACTGGGAAAAACATACGTTTGAAAAAATATACCAAGTGATCCGCTAAAAAGTCGTTTACAAACCTTTGAGAACGGCCTGCCACAAACAGAGCAACGCGTTGCGGAAAAAAGTTCGGTTAGCGATTATCGTTTTTCTTTGTTTCATCCGCACAGCGATATTTGGTCGGCTGGGATAGAATGGCAAAACGACATGCTGATTGTTTTTTATTCGTAATATTCCTAATAAACATTTAGGTTTGAGCTCAACTTGAGGTTAAGTAAAGATCTAAGGTATTTCTCAAATCTCCAACGTTGTTTCTCAACAGTACCTCAAGTGGAGGATCATAGCGTTCTCAACAAAAAGGGCAATTTTCTTTGTATGAAAAAGGACTGTTTCTCACGTTGAGAAAATCCTAGTTCTCAACTTGAACTCCAATTGGTCTCAAACATATCATTGAAATACTGAAATTGAAATAGTAAAATACCTTATACCTTTTTGATTGAAACGACATACAAAGATGAATTTAAATATTAATTTTTCATTTTATTACTCCTTTTATATTATGTAGTTAATTAATATCCTATTACAATAATTCACTACACAGTATACAGTCCGACAGTAATTTTGCCACTTGATTCACTCCGCCTTTTATTTTATTTCAAGATTATTTGAGGATACTTTGAAGATTATTTACTTTTTGTTGGTAATTGTCCTCTTTATATAGCTTTCTTTTTTAACTTGATAATTAAAAATTCGTTTCGTTATCACTTTTTACGTATGTGCGCGTCGGTTAGAGATGAGTTGGAGAATCATGTTGGATATCAACTTGAGAACTATGTGTGCTTTTACACAGTTCAAGTATTGAATTCAATTCTGCTCGGACATGGAAGAGAGGGGGTGAGAAGAAAAGGGACGAGTACACATGCGTCTGTACCGTCAAGTCGTTTCAACTTTCTTGCTTTGCTTTTGGCATTTTCGTTGCTTCCCATTTAAAGAACCAAAGACTTGAATTCAACAGAATTGAAACGTGTAACTGCCGTCCCTAAATTGGAGCGCTAAGCGTTACGTTATCCATTGTCAACGAGTGTCAGCGCGCGCTATCCCCAAATCAACGCGTCGTAATTTTTGACGTTTTCTCAGGTCCTCTCGTTTTTATTCTCGTTTCCTCTTTCACTTGTTTGTCCTTTCTCTTTCTTTCCGTTTTCTGCATCCAACTTCAACACGTAACGCCCTGTCAAAAATGAAAATTCCATTTGCTCGGCGTAAGCGCCGCGTTATTGTGGGATGCTTCATACAAATTGTATGGGCATGAGGATTTTTGACAGTTGCTTGGCGCTTGACGCGCCAATTTAGGGATGGCAGTAAAAGCAAATAAAAACACAAAAGAGAATGAGCAAGAATTGCTTTCAAGTACTTGAATCATGTAAATCAGGTGTATGAATTTCTCCAAGGTTGGAGAAATATTTTTTTGGTGTTTATTGGGATTGGCACATGCTTGCCACATTTTTTGTATGTACTTTACAGAGCCAAAAGAAGCGTGTTTTTAATACACTTTGATTTTAGATTTTTATTTGCATGCGTTTGCTACAAACCAAACACAAAATGTATGACCCTGAATGGGAACTACAATTTGAGTTAATAAATGATGGTAATATATATGTACATGAGTTAAAATTACTTTGGAATTTTTATAAAAAGAACACAAATGACACGCTTTATTTCAGAATAATTGGATTCTAGCTATATAAATATATAAGAAATTTTAATGCTGGTTTATACCCAAAAATAATGGATAATATTTATGAGGTAAGCTATTTTTTACAATTATATACCTATTTATGTGAAAGCACATTTTTATGAAAATAATAGAACTTAAACATTGAAAGATTTTAAACCAATAAAATGGTACACAAGTATTAAACGAAGGAATTATACCAGTCAAAATTTTTTCAAAATAGCACTGCCTTCGTGTGCTCAGCATCAGTGTTACCAGTTGAGCTATTTTGTAGGTATTATTTTCGAAGTTTAGCTATAGAAATTTGCGTTTAGCTATTAGCTTTTTTAAATCGAGTTAGCTATTTTAGATACAAATTTTTTTTTTATAAATTCCCCACTTTACATAAAGTTTTATCATTTTGATGAATATCAAACGTTACAACAAAAAAATTGGTATAAGTGGTAGCAATCAAAATATGTAGTAAAACTTCGTTTGTAGATTTTCTCTCGTATGTCAGGTTTCTTTAAAAGGACCTTGTAATTTTAAAGATATAATTGCTTCAAAAAACTATTTAAAAAATTCAGTGCAACGTAAAATAACAAATGAAAAACGAAATTCCATGGATTAAAACAAACAGCATTTTTTGGTTTACGACGACTAATGGGTATTGAAAATAATTAATTAAAAATTTTACTAGCAGAAACTAGCAGCTGTCAAAATGAATAAAAAAAATCTCGCCAAATATTTACAATAGTCAAATACACTGATCAGCTGTTTACTTGCTAGTTTTGTGTTTCTTTAGTTTTTCATTATTTCGCTCTCTGTGAGCGTAACTCTCTCAATTTTACCATTCTTCTTCTTCCTGATAATTATCTGCTAGAAAAGAAAAGAAACAAAGCCATTACTCTGCTATGCTGTTACTGATCGACGATGCTATTAGGCGCCTGTCTTACCATCAATACGGATCGCGATATTTGGATTCCCATCCTGGATCGTGCCGTGTAGCATTGATGGATCGCGGTCAATATCACAAGAGTTCTAAATATTTTGAAATCCATCAATATGGATCACGAATCAAATATCGCGATTCGTATTGATGGTGTGACAGGCGCCTTAGTAAAGCCAATGCGAGCGTGATAACTTAACTTTATGCAATAGTTGATAATATGAAAAGATAGAGAAATAAAATATCTTTCAGAATTATAAAATAAAAACCAATTTAAAATACATAATATGCCTTTTTTTAAGGTCACACTCAACTGTGTGCGTACGCAAAGCATTCGACAAGTTTTGACAAATATGTGTGAGCGTCCATAAGAATACAAAGGCGAATACGAGCGAAATTGCTCCCGATCAAGGAGCACAATACAATGCTTTGCAAGTAGTTCCTTGTTGGGAGCCATAGATGTGGTCACCCGAATCGGCAGCTGCATGCAGAGGAGCCCTCGCCCAGGCACGTCAGGAGGCATCTCTACGAACTGACGGACGAAGTTCAGAGGTTCATTTAACAACCTCTGGACCCGTCAGCATATCGACAGGCCCTGAACGGCATTCACAGGGAGTCAGTCTCGAGTTATGTAGACGCCAGACCTCTGAATGCCGTTCTAGGTGCACAACCACCGGACATTGACGAGACAGAGCTTCATCTGCCTCGGGAGACAAGAACCACAATAGCCCAACTTCTCTCTGGCTACTGCAGCAAATTAAACTCATATCTGATCAGACTAAACGCAGATGTAACAAATGAGTTTCCGGCATGCAGAGAGACACCTCATCACTCGAAAGATCTCTTCGTATGCGCGGAAACCCCAACAACCCTAACGCCTTTGTCCCTGTGGACCGACCCTATTGAGGCTGCACGCTTCTGCTGTTAGTGGAACTTGACGACAACGACTGAGATATTGGGCCTCCGCACACTGGACTGCTCAGTCCGCCTAAAACCGGTTTTGTGTGGATAAGAGGGCGAAGAGAGTTCGAGTTTACCTCGCTTATTTCAGTCCGCGAAAATCGAGGATTGACGGTGGACTGACACGCACAAATAGAAAACATGTTTTCTATTTCGTTTTGTTTGCATGTGCCACATGCACTAACACAATCATGCGTGGTTCAGGTATACAAAACTGAAACCTGTTTTCGGCCGACTGCCCAGTCCAGTGTGCGTTGGAGTGGTGGACTGCTCAGTCCGACTGAGCAGGCTAGTGTGCTCAGGCCCATTAACCGATCTGGGCGGGCCGCTACAACAACAACAACGACAACGATGCACCAAATCCAAGAACGATAGAATACAAGATTGCGCCAATCGAGCTGAGAGCAACTTGGTGTGACGACACATTATTTTGGGAATGAGAGTGTAAAGAATAATTTTCAAGAAGAAGAGGAAGAAGCGAACAAGTGGTGCGAAATAGTGATGCAAAACTAGGTTGAATTGTACCTACTCATCAGCTTCTTAAATTTGAACGTACATTCGGTACAAGCTCATTATTTTAGGTACATTTGGAACGTAGTAAACAATTATTTCATGTAAGTCCAAAATTTGTTATGGTACAGAAGGAAGATGTAGTCCACCAACTATCAAAAATATATGCACATAAAAATACGTGTTTACTGTTTAGGTACGTGCATCTACTTTAGGTACAACTTTCCGGCAAATAGGTGTAATATGAAAATTTAATATTCATCACTTGTGCGAAAAAATAATAATGTGACGTCAGCGAAAGGGTGGATGCTGTCAAACCGAGAAAGAGAGGATTGGCAGTCCGCGGAAGGCGCCACCTTTGTTTCGCTGCATCGTGCGTCTCACCCAGTTACTCCCAGCTCGATTGGCGCAATTTTGTATTCTATCATTCTTGGCAAGGCAAATTTATACAAGGTGGTGTTACTGGCGATTTTACATTTTCGCCGCGGTACTTCCTAATGTCAAAATGATGTGTTTGTTGTAAACAAGGCGAATTCATATTACAACAAACACATCATTAGGACATTAATGCCCGGATTATAATTGAAGTAACGGAACGGAGTGAACTGTCACTTAATTATCTATTGTATGGGCAATGAATTCAAACGATTATAATGAACCTGAACGCAACGTAAAACGGAAGTATCTAAAATCAATAGATCTTTACGAATTCGCCGCGATTTGTTACGATTCGCCCCGTGCATTATAACCAAGGTATAAGAAGTAATAGTAGGTTCACATATAAGTAGATTATCCTCATTTTCGAGCTTAACTCCCTAATCTGTAATTAGAAAGAGATTAGCCATATAAAATTCGTCCCTTGATAATCTGTAATTATAAAATAATCTCAGATTTTACCGATAACTTTTCGGTGTCCATCCTAGTTTTATCGGTTGTTTTTGCGAAGAAGAGGAGAAATGGCAAATGTAAAAGTAAACAAAAATGGACGCTAGCAAGGAAAAGAGGTTTGTAAAGGTATTTTTAATAAAATGCTAAGTTAAAATATATTTATATTGCTTAATATAACAGAAAAACGTGATCACGGTGGCACAGAGAAGAAACATAACTCTTCCTTGAGATGTGAGAATAACATGCATACAAAATTTGACGGCTAATAATCTGAGATTTATCTGTGTAAACGGGGTGATTAAAAAACGAGCTTTGATTGAGATAATATTTATATGTGAACATACTTTAACACCACCTTTTTTAATTTCGCCTTGATTCTTGGTTAGTAATCGTACCAAGGTGAATTTATACAAGGTGGTGTTGATGACGAATTTAGATTTTCGCCACGGTACTTCTTAACGTCAAAATAGTGACTTTGTTGTAATAGTTGTGTTTTTTTTTACAAATTATCCAGTAACTTGCCAGCAACTCTCCAGTAACTTAATTTCTAAGAATTCGCTCTCATAGAAAAAATTTACAAAAAAGTACGTGAACGCTTTTCCAGTAATAATTTGCAAGTTTCATGAACAGCTGATTAATTGGTTGTTTATTCGCAGCATATTCCTAATAAAACAATATATTTTATATTTAAATATGTTTATTTTGTGAATTTCCGCAATAAAATGCCAGAAACAGTTTCCTTTAAATTTCATCCAGCAACATGCGATCAGCTGTTTTTCGTACTGGCAAATTCTTACAAGTAAAAATTTATCCAGCAAAATCCAGTAAAAACTTGCAACTTCAGCTGTCATTTTTCGCTCTCTCAGTTTCCCCTACTTTGCAAGTTTTTGCGTACGAAAACGCCAAAACATGAAAATTCGTAAAAACTTTTACTGGATTTTACTGGAAATGAGTAAAAAAACGCAACTAATATGAATTCGCCTTGTTTATAACAAACACATCATTTTGACATTAATAAGTACCGCGGTGAATATCTAAATTTGCCATCAACCCTACCTTGTATAGTTCGCCTTGAATAGTACGCGACGATGCGGCGATGTCGAGTAACTTCGCTACTTTGGCATCGTGGTAATCGTCCGAAGTGTTAGTTAATAACTAGGAATTAAGCGATTAATTCAAGGATAATGGTAACAATACTAGCATTCCTTTGGCTTTGCATTTGGCCATTTCTTCAATTTAATGTTTCTTATTTTTTTTTAAGAAAGTGTAGCTCGTTATCTATCAAAAAACATGTTAGTAAAAATTTCAAACTTTTTCTTTAAACATTATGAGTATGCAGTGTTATAGCCCATTCAATTTTATTTTAATGAAGTGCAAATTTAAAGTAACTAGGACTTACTATTGATTTTAGTTTTTTTTTTTTTTGTGGAAGGTGGTGCGGATTTTCTCCATACAAAAAAAATCGAACATTCTTTGTTTGGAAGAAAATGCGTGAACAAAAAATTGTCAAAAATAAACACTTACCTAGGTACTTCAAACTTGCACTTTATTACACTAAAATTTAAAAAACTGCGTACTCCAAAAATTCTAAAAAATCTGATTTAACAGTTTTTAAATTTTGATGAACATTTGTTAAAATTGCGGAAAAAGTAAAAAGAATCGGCTAAGAATCGGCCGATGCCGATGCCAATTTTTTTGGCCGATACTAGCCGATGCCGATACCGATTAACTTTTTTCTTTTTTTTTTATCTTGTCAGAATTGTGTAGTTGGATCATGGGTGATTTCATGATACAAAAAAAAAGGTATTTTCACTTTGAAATTTTTTGACATAAACTGTGCTCATGACGTTTATACTTTTCGTAAATTGCTCGAATATCACTGCCACCTCAACAAATTATTGTTTTGGAAATTTTATTATTTTTTAAAGGAATTTTTTATGCATTAAAAAATAACAACACGCAAGGTAAATTTACTTAATTCATCGTATTAGCATAGCAGTTAATAAGTGTGTATTAATTTAAAATACCTTAATTTACCTTACCGCAAAAAAATTTGGCATTGTGTCGAGCCCTAACCACCAAAAATAATAAGCGAAATTTTTTTCAAAATTTTGTTTTTGATGCAGAAATATTCCTAGAGTACCTAGATGCGTTTCTGCATCAAAAATAAAATTTTGAAAACAATGTCGCTTACGTTATTTTGAAGGTTAGGGCTCGATATGCAGTGTTCCATGAGATATTATTATAGATATTAGGATGTTGCTTTAATTTGGACCCTTTTTAGAGAACATATGAATAAAGGAATAGTTAAAAAGTAGCTTATCATCAATAAAAGCACTATGGAAGCATAAACTTAGAGGGAGTTAAAACAATTTACAAATTTAGAAAAACTACTCGCTCTACTGCTGCTAGTGCAGCGTTTCGCTTGGATTGGGCACATCCGTTCCGAGGCTGAAAATTTTCCGCCGAAAATTGGTTGAAACAATCAAACAACACCTTGGTGAAGTTACCATGCACGTGGCCATCGAGAAGTATGCAGCTAATCGTACTAAATAATGATGAAAATGGTTGCATAAACAAATAGATTATCTATGTGCATTACGCAATGTAATAGGAGTATTTTACTTGCCATCCGTTTTATAATTAATTTTAGAAAATAAACCACTAAAAGGTCGCTATAAAATGATGCTCAAAACATATTCCTTGAAATAATTTTTAAAATAATTCTTTCTGAAGTAAAAAAAAACAAATTTAATTTCTTCAAAGAATATGGTAGCTTCCATGATAAAAGCATAGTAAGGTAAAACCGTTCTCTCTATGCGTCGGCCATAATTTTTTTTTTGAAGTTTGCCAACATTTTAAAATCGTATAAAAATGAAAGAAAACAAGTAAGAGCAGCGCTGTCTTCAGCTATGCCGAAGGCTCCATACCTTTCATGAGCATCTGAAAATTTTACGTTAACAGATTACTGCATTTGAAAAAATTTATATATTCACAGCAGACATAGAAGAGATACATATATAAAAAATTATAGCTAAACAATCAGAGGTATGGAAGATATACCTTATATAGCACCAATCTAAGTGATTTTCACTGCTGTGTGATCGGTACGTAAACCGGTAATACAATTTAATGGGTTTAGCTTTCTACATAAAGGAGATACATATATCGAAAAAACTGGTATCTGAACAATCAGTGGTACAAGAGATTAAGATTATACAGTATAGATTTTGACGATTTTCTCAGTAGACTTTGTATTTCTATTTAAAAATAAAAAATAGCTTACGAAATTTATCGGTTTTAGCTGTCAAAATAAAGGAGTTTTACAGTAAAACCACATATCTGAACAATCAGTTGTATGGGGGCAATAAACAGGTTATAGTGACCCGATCTTTGTTTATTTTACTGTAAACTTTCTGTTGATAATGAGTGAAAATAGTGCGAAATTTCATGTTTTTAGCTGCATAGATGGAGTAGTTATAACAAAAAATCGCATATCTGAACAATCAGTTGTATGGGAGCTATATGTAAAAGTGGCCCGATCTTTGTTATTTTCACTGTAAGTATTCTGTTAATAATGAGTGGAAACGGTGCGAATTTTGATGTTCCTAGCTGCATAAATGAAGAAGTTATGGCAAAAAATCTCATATCTGAACAATCAGTTGTATGGTGGATATAGGTTGTAGCGACTTGATCTTCGTCATTTTCACTGAAAGTATTCTTTTGATAATAAGTGACAACAGTGCAAAATTTCATGTGTCTAGCTACTTAAATGAAGGAGTTATAACGAAAAATCTTATATCTGAACAATAAGTTGTATGAGAGCTATATGTTATAGTGACCCGATCTTTGTAATTTTCACTCTAAGTTTTTTGTTGATAATGGGTGGAAGTATTGCAAAATTTCATGTGTCTAGCTGCATAAATGGAGAAGTTATAACGAAAAATCTCATATCTGAACAATCAGTTGTACGGGAGCTATATGTTATAGTGGTCCGATTCTTCCGGTTCCGACAAATGATTAATACATTATAAAAATGCACCCACCTACCAAATTTTATCCGGATATCTCGAAAACTAAGAGACTAGATTGCATACAAACAGACGGACAGACAGACAGACAGACAGACAGACGGACAGACGGACATGGCTAAATCGACTCAGCTCGCCGTTCTGATCATTTAAGTATACATTTTAATGGGTCTATCTCTTCTTATTCTGGTACTTACAAACATCGGACCAAAGTTATAATACCATTTCATGCTCATGAAAGGTATAAAAAGGAATTGCTCAAAGTTGTTGTTTGACATTGAAAATGAGAATGTGTGTGAATTGTGTGTAAAATTTTAAAATTAAATTGCTTGCAAACGTCAAGAATTTTAAAAATTCCTCTCAACGGTTCTACCTTCCTATTTTTTTATCATGGTAGCTTCAATTTAAAAGAAAACGTCAAAAGCACAGTTTACGTCAAATGGGAGCGATTGCGGATAAGAAGAAGTGAAACTACCTTTAAATATTTGTATCATGGGTGATTTCAACGTAAAAGTAGGCAAAGAAGAAAAATCGAATGTGAAGGGAAAATTCGGATTAGGAGACCGAAATGAGCGTGGACTCAGACTAGTGCAATTTTGGCAACAAGGATTTATTATAAAAGTGTGTTTGCATTGTTCAACTTCACGTTCAACATTTTCATTCAACTCAGCGCAGGGTTGCACGAAAAAAAAGTTGAGTGGCTAAAAATATCAAAATATGAAAAAATATCAAGATATTCGCCATAAAAAGGTGTTTGCATTGTTCAACTTTGCATTAAACTTTTGGTTGAACGGCCTTTCAACTAATCGCTTTCAACAAAGTTGGTCGCCAGCCAACATTTAGCCAATTAACTTTTTTTTCGTGCAACCCTGCGTTGAGTTGAACGCAAAGTTGAACAATGCAAACACTGCTTAAGTAACATTTACTGCAAATCCGGTGTAGCCGCTACAACAACCACAAAGTGCCAAAGAGAAGACTGTAAACATGGAAGTCTCCCAAAACAGAACGGGAAGCGTAAAACGTGGTCAAATTGACTAAATCAAATCGAATTTATAGAAGGTGGTGTTGATGGCGAACTTAGATTATCGTCTCGGTACTTCTTAATGTCAAAATGATGTGTTTGTTGTAATAGGAATTCGCCTTGTTTACAACAAACACATAATTTTGACATTAGGAAGTACCGCGGCGAAATCTAGATTCGCCATCAACACCACCTTGCATAAATTCGCCTTGGACTAAATCCTAATTAACAAAAAATTTACATCATCCATGATACGAAAAAAAACCTTTGAGCAGTGTATAAACCAAAAGTGTGCAAGGTAGTATATAAATATTAGGGCGGGTCGATTTGTAGGGGCCCAAAAAAAATTAACGGGAACGGAAATTTGGGTCATTTCAAGAATTTTTGCCTAAGAAACCATAGGTCTAAAATGAATTTCGAGCCAGCAATTTTTTCTATCTATTTTTTTTAAAAAGTGGCTCACCTGTTGAAATAAAAATAAATATATAAATATATAAATACTAGCGGTACCTCGGTGTGGTTCTCTGCACCAAATATTGAAAAATGAATGAAAAATCCTGGAATTTTTCTATATGATTTTTTTTTTTTAGTATATTGCAGCCATATTTATACGTGACTTAATTTATCCGAAGAACATCACATCACATCCACAGCACATCATAGCAACAATTTTTCACTATGTTTTCGATTTTATATGTAGCTGCTGTTTTACCATATACGTGGTACATGTGACGGACATAAACTGTCATATATCATGAACCGCTGGACCGAATTCGGGCACACGTCGCATAACCCATCTGCACGATAGTCCGAATATACCGTTTAAATTCGGTAGAATTCGCGCACTTATTTTTTTATTTAAAATGGGAGGTGCCACGCCCCCTTTTCCAATACCGCACATTTTTCTCCATGAGTATGGAATTATTTCATATGTCTCTATACCAATTTCCAGTAATACCACAAATATTTCAAGAGATATACCAGATGACAATTTTTGTTGGTATGGGTGGTGCCACGCCCCCTTTTCCGAATTCGGGGAAACTTACCACAAACAATCTACATAATAGCCCGACTATGCCGTATAAATTTGGTTGAAATATAGGTACATTAAAACAGGCTATTTATTTACATTTCCAAATGGGGTGAAAAATTTTGGATGTAAGATTTCATAAATACCTTTACCCGCTCCTAACACAGCCGTTTAACATGCATCAAACATGGTAAAATCAGTAAAAAAGGGCGGGCCGCGCTATCCTTTCATTTCTTTTCAGTCTCAACGGGCCCGAAACTTTAATACATACCTTAAAGTATGATCTAAAGCGGCTCTGAAGAATCCCCCAAAAGGACTTATGAAGTACATCATACAAAAGCCCTTCAATGGCTAGCGAAAGCAGAAGGCCTTTAATTTGTGCTAGTCTGCCAACGTTGGGCATGACAGATCTAGGATATTAGGGCTGAGATTTCCATTACGGAACCAATTGCTATTCCGTGCAAAGTATAGTGATTTTTTTATGAAACTCGGTGGGGACACTAATGGAGGTCTCCTTTAACTATATTTATCACTTTCACAATGTTGTTGTTAATAGTACTTAAGTTATTTGTTGTTAAAATATCCCGCCTGCTATCACCACATTTTATTATAACTCCACACCTATCACTTTTATTTACACAAATATATTATCCTTAAAAGGTTCGCATGCGTTTGTAATACCTTAATATACAATTATTAATTAATTAATTAATTAATTAAGTAAAACGCGTTTATAAATGTCTTCACAAACGTTTGCACATTTCACAAACAAGCAGAAATAACAATGCGTTGGCTTAGTTCGCAAACGTGCTAAGTCCATTTTTTTTATTTTTCAGGAGGGACAAAAAACAGTCTAACTTTTTTTGTTTTCAATATTTTTCTAATCTGTAAATGCAGTTTTATTCCTTAGTTCGTCTTGATTTAGTACCAATATTCGGCCAATTTCCAAATAAAGCTGTTGCAGACTTATAGGCTCTTTTAGGACTTACCACATTTTCTCTTTAAGATTTTATTCTTTTAATGTGGACTTAGCACATTTTCTATCAAACTTTTTTTCCATTATTTTTTATTGTTAAGATTTAATTGTTTAGTTTAAATATATTTTATTGTTTTAAAAGGAATTATAACCTAATACAGTTTTATATCATTGCTATTAACAAAAATAACTATTTTAAGTCGTAAATTTATGTACCATTTATAAAAGAAAATAATTAAAAGCAAGTAAAGAGGTATAAGTTTGGGCGAAACCGAACTTTATATACCCGGCGCAGGTATCAAATACTGTCATAAGCAGGGGCTTTTTTCCCCGATTTCAAACGTTTTCGATAATATCCTGGGTTAGACTCAATGAAATAATTGAACCACGTTTCGTAGAAATCGCTAAATTGGCTACCGAGATACACCTTGTAGTCATAAAGTGGGCGGTGTCACGCAGTCTTATTTATTGTTAAGAGATTGTTGTAAGTATTTACTTGGAGTAAATTAGCGTCTTCAGTTATTGAAATATCAGTTTCCGTATTTTTGAAATTTACCGTTAGATATACGGGAAGCGAATGTAATTTTGGTCCGATTTGAATAATTTTCAGCGAATTGCTTTTCCGTACCAGGTTTATTAAGTGCACCGAGTTTGGTAGAAATTGATAAATCGGTTACCGAGTTACACATTTGTGGTCATAAGTGGGCGGCGCCATGCCCATTATCCAAAAATGTATCATAATCTTATTTTCTGCTGAGTGGTTATCGCGATCATCGATTTTAAGTGAATTAGATTTTTAACAGATTTCTTAGCTAGACCCTAAATAAGGCTCGTACCGAGTTTGGTGAATGGGCTACTGAGATACAGCATTTCATAATAGGTGGGCGGGGTCACGCCCATTTTCCAAAACTAATAATATTTTTTACAAAAATTCTACTTCACATACTAATTTTGAACAATTTGCATCCAATATTTACTGAAATATTTTTTTGCATTTTTAGAAAATACCTTTATATCGGAAATGGGCGTGGTTACATTCCGATTCGCCCATTTTTAATACCAACTTACCTTGGATAAAGGGCAACCTACATACCAAATTTCGTTGAGATATCTTGAGTTTCGTGTACACGGACAAACGTGTATATACATATATTTTTTTTTTGATTTTTTTGGACTTGGCACATTTGCATAACAACAAGTAAAAACGACATTACGGTAATTTTCTTTTTTGATAATGATGTATTTTCAGTTATGCTATCTTACTGCATCAAAATCTCAATTTACATAAAAAGTGGACTTAGCACGTTTGCGAACTAAATGTATGCTACCATACGTTAAAAAAAAATACACCACAAATAAGTGCGTATAATTAGGGGTATAAGTGTACAATACGTACATTGCTCTTATTAAAAATAATAATATTAGGATCGATAGGGGTCTTACTCCTGATCATAACGGTATAATTTTTTTCGGGGGAAATAATATTTACTGGTGTTATTATAGTTAAAAGTACACAAATGTAGAAAACGTATGATTTGATAATGAAAATTTTTAATAAAAAATCGCGCGATTTTCCCGATATTAGCAATAACTCGGCCCTTGTAATGTTAATACCTACCTTCTTCCCCGATTGGACTTTGTTAAGAAACTCTTCTACACCAAGTAATACATCATTTACTTCTCGATTAAGTTGTCCTAAATGTCTTGTGCTCAAAATATCACAGCGTCCAAACAAATCGTATTTAAGGTCGCCTGTAATTTCGGTCACTTTGAAAAGATTTTCTACTTCGCACTCGTTGCGCTTCAACTCAAATTCATTAAGGAAATTATTTACTTCTCCATTTGTAAACGACCGGTGATCTAAAATGCGCAGTTGTGCGTTCAATATATCTATAAAAAGGCAGAAAATAAGAATTTAAAAATAAATATGTACATCGCTTACCAACCTCGTCCCAACAGTCTCAACATTTTCCTGTCACATGAGAAATGTCATTTTATAAAACAGACGTGTTATAAAATTTAATACAATCCACATTGTCCACAAGCGAGTAACTCAGTGTTGCCAGTAACAGCGTTAATAAAATCCCATCCAAATGTAACCTAAATCCCGTTTTATACTAAAGATATAACAGAAACACCAACGTCAAACAATGATGGCTTAACACTTTTCAAGATAAGTTCGGGTTAAATCTTGCAACCCCATTCTCTACACAAATCGCTCTCCTTAACAGGATTTTGGAGTAAGTTCATGGAGTACTGGATCAGGGCCAAGTACCAAAAATACAAGATCATGCTAGAACGCGACGTTGTATTTGTAATTATTTTTGAGAAAAAAGTTTGCGAAAGCGGGTTCGTCAGCAGATCATTAGTTTACATCACAAGCGTCATTGTTGTACACTTTTTTTAAATAAAGATAAGTTAATTCAACATGACAACATAATTTTACCTAAATTGTGTGTTAAACGCTGCTGACAATAATTTTGATTTTCGTTATTTTCTTTGATTTGTTTACTTTTCTTTCGTTTTCCAGCGAAACAAAGGTGGCGTAGAACCCGCTCAAAAAATCAACTTTTTTCGCTCTCTTGTTCTTGCGCGATCTTGTGTCGTTCATTCATGGATCAGAGCTACAGTCTACTCAACCCATGAACCAATTAGAAAGATCTGACCTGTTGAGGAGAAGCTATTTGAGAAAAAAGTAGTCAAGTATTTGACGTTCGTAATTTTGATGTTTGCTATTTTGTTGTTTACATCTCTTATATGTATTTTCGTGGAGATTTATTTCAATAGCAAAAGTGACTTTTTAGAGACTTTCAATACATTATTTATTCAAATTTAATTAAAATGAAGTGTGCAGTAATCGGTTGCAAAAATACGTCGGAAAATAATAAATCGGTTAGCTTCCATGGCTTTCCGAGGGGCGGGAATTTGGTCCAAATGTGGGCGCACTTTTGTTGCGGTCAGCCCGTTGAGATAACTGCAAAAGTTTTCAGCGAGCATTTCCTCCAAAATCACTGCAAATAATATGAAAGTCGAAATGGGTAAGTAAATGCTTTACTAGATACTTATATAACTAGTACATTCTAAAATTCAAATTTATAGGACTGGCGACCGCAAACTTCTTTGGAGAGCTATTCCGAGCGTCAAGAAAAACCGGACTCACGGTAAAGAAACCTGTGGCCGTCAAGGTCAATCAAAGTTGACTATTGCAGATTTGTTGGAGGATGCCGATATAAATGCAGAACAAGAGAGTTCTACCGCGCCTCGCCTCCCGTAGCTGTGAGTATTATCGCTTGGTCCTTTGAGAAATAGTTAAACGCTTTTTGGTAAGTAAACACGCTGGTATGGTTAAGAAAAAAACTTGGTTGCACTTTTCCAGATTATTGCGAGTTGGTCAACATTATAAACTAATCTAGATCCCGATACCTGTAAGAATGGCTTCGAATTTAGCAGTCTATAATTGCATTGGTTTGCGTTGAGGGCGATCCGCTTTTTGCTAGCGTTTGATTACTTAACACTTTACTATTGAACCTTAACAGCAAAACAGCAAGTACACCTTTGTAGAACGACGACCCACCTATTAAGTGGCTTGCGGACATGATATACCAAAAAGCTTCAAAAAGTGTAGTTGGATCATGTACTCAACTGTCAGTTTCATCCTTAAGAGGAACTTACGCACAGTACCCATTCTGACAGGGCCATTACACTTTTAGAAGGCTTTTGGAAAATGCACCAAACAAATGTTTCATAACAGATTTTTTTGCACAAATGGCAATAGCGGATTCTACGCCATCTTGTTTCACTGGAAAATGAGCGAAAAGTAAACAAAGCAAAGAAAACAACGAAAACCAAAATTTGCCTAAATTATTGTCAGGCACTTTAAACGCACAATTTAGGTAAAATGATGCAACAAAATGCTTTCAAATGTGTTGTCATGTTGAATTAACTCTTCTTTACTTGAATAAAAATGTAAAATAGTGGTGCTTGTGATGTAAACAAACGCTCAGCTGACGAACCCGCTTTCCCAAACTTTTTTCTCAAAACCAGATACAAATACAACGTCGCGTTCTTACGTGATCTTGTATTTTTGGTTCATTACGTACTCACAGGCCAACCTAATATTACCGGCGTGAATTTTTCTACGCACGCACGCAAGTTCTTCACATTTGAGTAACCGAAATAAATTTGCGTGCGTGATTTTTCAGAGTTGCATTTCTGTCCAATTTCAGAAGTTGAGCAAAATTTGAGCATAAATGCAGAATAGCTTCGATTCCCAAATTAAAGAAAACGTAAATCTCAAAAGATTTAACGTCAAATCTCGTCAGAGGGCTAAATCTTCATTAAATCTCACAATGGATACATAGTATAAAGTTAGTTGTAGCTTTTTGACATAATTTTGGATGGGTTATCTGTCCATAAAGTTACAACCAACGTAAAGTACCAACTTAATTTTGACTATGAATATGCCCCAAACCAGATTTTTTCTTTTTTTTTTGAAAATAGGCGACTAACGATAGTTTTAAAAAAATATCGGCCACTATCGATAGTCGCGACTATCAATAGTTTGCCACTACTAGGCTGATATGCGTGTGACAGGCCAACCTAATATTCACGCACGCCGGGAGTTTACTGTCAAAAATTTCTCATGCATAATTGACCGGCATGCGTAAAAAGCTAACTCAAATTCCAAGATTTGTGTTGCGTGACATTTCGATTTGACGTCTGTGCTCTTTGACATTTTGGCGCGACAATGAAATTAAAAAACACATACGGGGATCGATAGAGAACATCGAGGTGAGTATAACGGTATATTTCTTTTCTTGAGGAAAAAACGACTACAATAGTTATTAAGACTCAAAGTTCAAATTATACAATGCAAGATGTATATGCATGAGAAATTTTTGACAGTAAACTGCCGGCGTGCGTGAATACTAGGTTGGCCTGTCACACGCATATCAGCCTAGTAGTGGCAAACTATTGATAGTCGCGACTATCGATAGTGGCCGATATTTTTTTAAAACTATCGTTAGTCGCCTATTTTGAAAAAAAAAGAAAAAATCTGGTTTGGGGCATATTCATAGTCAAAATTAAGTTGGTACTTTACGTTGGTTGTAACTTTATGGACAGATAACCCATCCAAAATTATGTCAAAAAGCTACAACTAACTTTATACTATGTACCCATTGTGAGATTTAATGAAGATTTAGCCCTCTGACGAGATTTTACGTTAAATCTTTTGAGATTTACCATATAACATTAAATCTCGAAAGGCAGTAGATTTAAGTTAAATCTTCGTCAAATCTTCAATAATATTGATCAATAAGTACAATTTGTTGGATGTGGCAACCACAAATTCACATGCCATAGGTCAAATGACATTTGTGTTTTCAATATACTACAGTTGAGGACGTTGAAATCTAGCCTATCATAAAAACATGAATTTTCGTATTTTTAGGGATTTTTATATTTTTGTTAGTTTGGGAGGAAAATTAGTAATGCATATTTACATAACTTTGGTTGTAATAAATTAAGAAAATATTATTTTAAAAACTAAAAATTTAGAAGAAATGTTTTATAGTAATATCATGCAGAGTCTTCTCCGCTTTCTATAAGTCATTTACGTGCTGCGACAAAAAATTTATAAATTTGGGTAATGGTTCTGCTTCGATAACATTGCACCGAACATCCTCTAGAACTCAGTTCGTATTCATGATATGCCAAACGCCCACGATTGGATTTTCGGTTCCCCCCCTATGAATAAGAGAATTCTACAAAAAATTTTCTTTCCGCAAATGTTTTTTACCGTTTTGATAATTTTTCTTAAATTCGGGAATATGATTCGGAATATGGTACCATTCTTTACACTTTCCAAACTATATATTATACATACTTATTTACCACGAATAAGAAGCCAATAATATTCAGAATTCATATAATGAAATTCCGCTTGGTACCTTCCTTTTATCTGTCTGTATATCAATGTCCGCAACTGTATTTATAAAATCATACATAAGCAAACGTCAAATATTTGAAAATGTGAACGTCAAACATATCTCGTTGTGGTAATGGAGACGGTTGTGATTTAGCAACTGGACTTATTAAATCTTAATGGATAAATCTCTCAATGGAGACATAGTATTAAAGGCCAATTTCAAATGATTATTTAAACGGCACTAAAGTTTAATTGTGGATTGTTGTTTAAATGCCATTTAGCTTTCGTTAGTCCCCTATCAGATACG
This sequence comes from Rhagoletis pomonella, assembly GCF_013731165.1. Lineage (NCBI taxonomy): Eukaryota > Metazoa > Arthropoda > Insecta > Diptera > Tephritidae > Rhagoletis > Rhagoletis pomonella. The sequence goes on along the minus strand of NW_023459871.1, from coordinate 17,636 downwards.
TTAAGCTTGAAAGCAATTTTTTTTCGCATTCTCTTTTGTGTTTTCTATTTGCTTCCACAGGCGTCAACTTTAATTGAATTCAAGTCCTTGGTTCTTTAAATGGGAAGCAACGAAAAGATCAAAAGAGACAAGAAAACTTGAAACGAATTGACGGTACGGAGGTATCTGTACTCTTCCCCTCTCTTCTCACCTCCTTCGCCTACGAACGAACAGACTTGAAAGCAAGACTTGACGTGTCTGAAACGGGACTTAGGTTTCAGATCAACTTTGTTTAAATATACCAAACAATTGGCAGCACTACTGCTTGTTCCTTGAAATTGTTGTTGCATTTTCTTGTTTGTTTACATTTTGTGCTGAACAGCTGATTGTTTTTTTATAGGATTTGGTGGGACTGATTAAACAACCTACCAATCAATCTTGGGTGTTTTGTACAAACACATATAAGGTTCATTCCTTATCTTTTTGGACTAAAATCTGAAAAGTGTCAAAATGCCAGAGCGTAAGCAAAATGCGCTCACTAAAAGAGAATAACAGGAAAAGTAAAGGAACGCAAAAAACCAAATTTTTAGTCCAAAGAATGGCAGCAACAAAGCTAACGTCAAATAAGAATGGAAATGTATGTACAAAACACATTCACACACAAGCACAAGCACAATAAACACTTACTATATCAATTATTTTTTGCCTCCTTCCCATTTCAATTAACTTTTTTTACTTTTTAGATTATTCTCACTTTTTGCGTATTCTTTAATTTCCGTTGATTTAAATTCAGTTGAGTTTGACACTTTTCAGGATTTTGCCAGAAAAAATTCTTCTGACTAAATCTGACTACTTCGGACTGATGAGAGTCACTCTTACTGAGTGTCGCGCTCTCATTTTTGCTGTCATTTCCGATTTAAGGAACGCTTTTTGGACTAAATCTGACTACTTCGGACTTTTTCTGACTATTTCTGGGAGATAAGGAACGCTCCTATATTTAAAGAGCCAATATTAGCCATTTATGTGCAGAGTAAATGTATGATCTGAAAATGAATAGTGGAAGTTAATCTCTACTTAATACCATGTTCTGACCGACATCGAAAACATATTTTCGTTGCGAAAACTGGTTTTCGACCTAAAACTTGTGTTTTCGTCCATGTAAAATCAGTCAAACGAAAACCAGTTTTCGCTGAAAACTACTTGAAAACTCACGTTCCACTCATTCCAATCGGTGTCTTCAGTAGTTTTTTCGATTATTTATCGCAGTGGAAGTCATATTTTATCATCTTTAATACGCCATTTCAGATTTATTGTTAATTGGCTGGCCAAAGTAAAATAAGGATGAAAGTCAGAGGTTGCTAATGAAAAGAAAATGAGGGAAAAGCATTTTGGTTTTGTTTTTGTGTAGCAAAACTGTAATCGGAGGATGTAAGAAATGTCAACGAAAACACTAACAGCCGGTGTGACCAGCATTCCGCCCACAATCCCAAAACTCGTTTTCAAAGTGTTTTCGTTGTCGGTCAGAACATGGTATAAGTGGGCCATTTGAAATTGCGCATAAGTGCCAACTTTATGTTGACTATGAATACGCCCAATTGCGATAATTATGATTGGAACAAATGCAGTTGGGCTCCAAATCTCAAAAAAAAAATAAATAAATATTGGAATCGATAGAGATGATTTAGCTGAGTATAACGGTATACTTCTTTTTTTCGGCAAACAACAACAACAAAAATTATCAAAGGTTAAAGTTCAAAATAAGCAATTTTTGAAATCAAGATTTCTTAAAAACGGATGGATGGATCTTGAAAATTCTGATCCCGTTTAATAGGAAATTTGATTCCCTTTAATTTGGTGTACGTACTTTATATATATGTTGTATAGTTCTTACAAAAATTTAATTAATGTAAAATAATTATAAAAAAATACCTTTTGCAGAGAACACCTTTCTGCGTAGGCGGCCTTCGGCCGCACTTATGGATTATAACCCTCACAACGTAGAATTCTCTTTCTGTGTTGCGAAGAAAAGGCACCTTTTGCATAGAACACCTTTCTGCGTAGGCGGCCTGCGGCCGCACTTAGGGATTATAACCCTCACAACGTAGAATTCTATTTCTGTGTTGCGAAGAAAAGGCACCGCACTTAGGGATTATAACCCTCACAACGTAGAATTCTCTTTCTGTGTTGCGAAGAAAAGGCACTGAACACCTTTTGCAGAGAACACCTTTCTGCGTAGGCGGCCTGCGGCCACACTTAGGGATTATAACCCTCACAACGTAGAATTCTCTCTGTGTTGCGAAGAAAAGGCACTGAACACCTTTTGCAGAGAACACCTTTCTGCGTAGGCGGCGTCGGCTGCAGTTAGGGTTTGTAAGCTTTTTTTTTATAATTATTTTACATTAATTCAATTTCTGTATGAACTATACAACGTATATATAAAGTACGTATAGCAAATTAAAGGGCATCAAATTTGCTATTAATGAGATCAAAATTTTCAAAATCCATTTATTCGTTTTTGAGAAGTCTTGATTTCAAAAATTGTTTATTTTGAACTTTAACCTTTGATAATTCTTGTTGTTGTTGTTTGCCCAAAAAAAGAAGTATACCGTTATACTCAGCTCAATCATCTCTATCGATTCCAATATTTTTTTTTTATTTGAGATTTGGAGCCCAACTGCATTTATGCCTTATATTTTTTGTACCCGAGCGCACTTGTGCACAAGGGTATTATAACTTTGATCACATAACGGTTGTTTGTAACAGGCAAAATGAATCGAGATAGATATAGACAAATGTATACATAAATGATCAGGATGAAAAGAGAAATCGATTAAGCGGTGACTGTCTGTCCGTCCGTCCGTCTGTCCGTCTGTGCACACGATAACTCGAGTAAAAATTGAGATATCTTAACGAAACTTGGTACGTGCACTTCTTTCGGGCGTAGGACGGATGGTATTGAAAATGGGCAAAATCGGACAATAACCACGCCTACCTCCCATATAACGGTAATTTTCAGAAATACAAAAACTGCGATATTTTAGTAACTACTCAAGATAATTCACTCAAAACTGATATTTATAATAAATTTTAGACGAAAAATAAGAATATTAACATTTTTTTGAAAATGGGCGTAGCCACGCCCACTTATGGTTACATGTGTATATCTTGGTAACCGCTGCATCAATTTATTCCAAACTTTGCACAGTTGTTGGCCTTAATACAGCATACTAAATGACCGAAAATTTAAAAAATCGGACAATAACCACGCCCACTTCCCATATAACGGTAATTTCCAGAAATACGAAAACTGCGATAGTTTCGTAACTACTGAAGATAATTCACTCAAAATTGATATTTATAATAAATTCTAGACGAAAAATAAGAATATTAACATTTTTTTGAAAATGGGCGTAGCCACGCCCACTTATGGTTACATGTGTATATCTTGGTAACCGCTGCATCAATTTATTCCAAACTTTGCACAGTTGTTGGCCTTGATACAGCATACTAAATGGCCGAAAATTTTAAAAATTGGGCAACAACCACGCCCACTTCCCATATAACGGTAATTTTCAGAAATACGAATACTGCGATATTTTAGTAACTACTGAAGATTATTCACTCAAAATTGATATTTACAATAAGTTTTAGACGAAAAATAAGAATATTATAAATTTTTGGAAAATGGGCGTAGCCACGCCCAGTTATGTTTACATGTGTATATCTTGGTAACCGCTGCACCAATTTCTTCCAAACTTGGCACAGTTGTTAACCTTGGTATAACATACGAAATGGCCGAAAATTTTTAAAATAGGACATTAATCCCATATAACGGTAATTTAGAGAAATACGAAATCTTCGATAAATCAGTAATAATTGAAGCTAATTTATTCAAAATTGATGCTTGCAACAATTCGTTGCCAAGAAATACGTTTAGGATACAATTTTGAAAAATGGGCGTGGCACCGCCCACTTATGATCACATATATGTATCTCGGTAACCGTTCTACCAATTTGTACCAAACTCGGTGTGGTTATTGTACTTGCCACATAGAAGCAAAACGTTGAAACTTATTGAAATCGAACTAAAATTACGGCCGCTTTTCATATTACAGTAAATTTCAGATATGCTTGAAACTTCAATATTTCGAAATTCAAGGACGCTAATTTACTCAAAATGGATACACCTCGGTTTACCATGTAGCGGTAGCTTTCGGAAAGGTGAAAAACATATATTTAATACTTGCGCCGGGTATTTAATGTTCGGCTCCGCCCGAACTTAGACTTTTTTACTTGTTTAAAGAAAGTATAATTAAAAACTAAAAATATTTCCGTATTCTGCTTTCTAGAGCCAATAATTTTTATTTAAGAAACGTAACATGACATCACTTTTAGGTTTTAGTTGCGACCTTTTTTCGTTCACTGTACTGTACATGCGTTCCGATCATACGGGCTCTGTCACACGGTCAGTAAATATCACGATATTTGGATCGCGATCCATATTGATGGATTGATGGATCGCGCACGTATGTTACATGTTCAATATTTATTGCGTCAGTATTTGCATAATTTTTCTGCTACGCGCTTATTATATCGCAAGAATATATTTTTATTTTATACGAATAATTTACAGATAATGCATTCCATAATTATGTTAAAATTTCCAACACTAATTTAAATATTTTCAATTTATTTTGAAAGGTTTAAAGCGCCGAGAGCGAAGGTAGACCGAATGCCGCGTATTCATAGTCCAACAACTAAGTCGAAACTAACAAAGTTGCAACTTAAATTTAAGTATCAACTTAAAATTTACCTCTATTCATAGTCGCATTTCGGACTTCTACTAAGTAGTTTCGGCTTAGTTTACGATATAGCAAAACGAGTGTGAAAATGTATCGATTTTTCTTTACGATATTTTGGAAAATTAAATTTTTATTAAATAATGTCAAGTTTGATCATCCGTTTATGTAATTTTTATTTTCATTGCATGACTATGCACAAGAATAAGGTATCATTTTCTTGTTAATTGTGTGAAATAGCCAGAACAACCGCAGTGATGTGAAGTCGATGTTTATCGAAGCATGCTGTGAAACATACAAATAGTAGATGTCTAAATGTTATGCACAAATTTACTTTAAAAGAACTAGCGTGAAACTGACTTATTATTTGAGAATTTATCTAAATTATTCCAATTATAAAATTGTGATGTAGCTTTATTGGAATTGTAATACGCATTTAATTTCATCCGATTAAAATGGATCGATCTTTGTAAATTTTAATTGGAGATTATTCAATATTATCAAATTCATCCTCTACCAACTTAATTTTTACATATTTCGTCTGTTTTCCCTTAATTTGACAAAATACTTCTTCCTAGTTACGACTTACTGCCGTCCCTAAATTGGAGCGCTAAGCGTTGCGTTATCCATTGTCAACGAGTGTCATCGCGCGCTATACCCAAATCAACGCGTCGTCAATTTTGACGTTTTCTCATGTCCTCTCGTTTTTATTCTCGTTTCCTTTTTCACTTCTTTGTCCGTTCTCTTTCTCTTCGTCTTCTGCATCCAACTTCAGCACGTAACGCCCTGTCAAAAAATGAAAATTCCATTTGCTCGGCGTTAGCGCCGCGTTATTGTGGGATGCTTCATACAAATTGTATGGGCATGAGGATTTTTGACAGTTGCTTGGCGCTTGACGCGCCAATTTAGGGGTGGCAGTTAGTTGCAGCTGTAGCCGAAACTAAATTTCAAGTTGGTACTTAGCCAAAAAAGTCGAAACTAAGGCGACTACGAATAGCTTTAGTTGTGATTTACAGGTCTATTCTGCGCTGGTTATAAAAAGTTTGTAACCGGTAAATAAAGTTCCTGTCAATTTTTAAACCCTTTTCGCGTTCTGTATACTCTTGTAACCGGTAAATTTTGTTACCATCTCATAAGCTGGTAACAAATTATTGCCCCGTGAAATATGCAATGCCAGGATTTGCACAATTCTTCATAGCTGAATTGCTGAATATTTTAACTGCATTACCAACGTACCTAGAATCGCGGTGACAAGAACTGGTAACATTTTTTGGTAATACAATTTTCCGGTTACAAAATCTTCGGTAACGTGCAGAATAGCCCTGTTAGAATAGTTTCGACTTAGTTGAGTACTAAATATGACTATGAATATGCGCCAATATGTTTTTGATGCTCGCAAAATGAGAGTCCAAGATGTACTGATGAAATATAAGGATCGCGTTTTGAAAATGCTAAACGTTCAATATTTATTGACGGTATTGCGATCCGCGATCGAGATTTCAAAATGTTTAGAAATTTTGCGATATGGATCACGATCCATCAATATTGTATGCTACACCGTCAATAAATATGGCGATACTTGGATCACGTCAATAAATACTGACCGTGTGACAGAACCCTACTGATGACTTTAGGCCAACATATTTAATGCCATATATATATAAAATGCACATTTACCATTGTTGTGTCTTAAATTTGAAAAATTTTCGATAGTGAGAATACTGGATAGTTTTGAAAAACTATCGATAGTGAAGAAAAAACCAAAACCATCGATAGTATCGGTAGTGCCACCTATAGTTTGCCACCACTATATTAGCCAACAGATGTCATTTTTTTCTCATCATACCAACAAATAGCGGCAAGAAATAGTAAATTTGCTAATATTAGAAAAGAATTGGGCCAATTTCAACCACGAACTCAGACGTCTACATAATGAATGAGGAATTCAAGTTACCGAAACGTTCCCGCAAGCGTCTACGTGAAGTCAAGCGCCGGGCCCGTCCAGAATTGGGTGATAAAGAGGCATGGTCAGCATTACGCTACTGCGAGCGTTTTGATGACTTCAAAAAATTTGAAGATAATGTTGAACGCATTAAAGAATCTGATTTCAGTTGTGACGAGTTTGTAGAGCGCTACGAGAAGCCATATCTTCCAGTGGTTATAGAAGGCTGCCAGGAAGGGTGGCAAGCAGAAGAAAAGTGGACCCTGCCACGCCTCTCCAAAAAGTACAGGAATCAAAAATTTAAATGCGGCGAAGATAATGAGGGATACAGCGTGAAAATGAAAATGAAGTACTATGTGGAGTATATGCGATCTACACTAGATGACAGTCCTCTATACATATTTGATAGTAGCTTCGGGGAGCACCATCGTCGTCGGAAGCTGCTCGAGGATTATACAGTGCCCAAATATTTTCGCGATGATCTTTTTAAACATTGTGGAGAAGATCGCCGACCACCGTATCGTTGGTTCGTTATGGGACCTGCTCGCTCTGGAACGGGTATACACATAGACCCGTTAGGTACAAGCGCATGGAATGCTCTTCTTTGTGGACATAAACGCTGGTGCTTATTTCCAACACAAACTCCTAAAGAATTGCTAAAAGTACCCAGTGTCATGGGAGGTAAGCAACGAGATGAAGCAATCACTTGGTTTAGTACCATTTATCCTCGCACTAAGCAACTAGACTGGCCAGCCGATCTTCGACCAATTGAAATCCTACAAAATCCGGGAGAAACAGTATTTGTGCCAGGAGGCTGGTGGCATGTAGTTTTAAACTTGGACGATACAATAGCCATCACACAAAACTTTTGTAGTCGCACAAACTTTCCAATTGTGTGGCACAAAACTTTACGCGGTAGACCTAAATTGTCCCGAAAATGGTTCCGTGTACTTCGCGTAAAAGAACCTGAGTTGGCTAAATTAGCTGAGAGCATTAAAGTGGATCAAAGTACGGGTTTCGCTTCAGATAGCTCCAGTAATTCGAGTTCATCATCCAGTTCCTCATCATCTTCGACAGAAAACGAAGGTAATGGCATCGATAGTTGCTCTTCTAATACAGACAGTGGACAAGAGAGCTTAACGGCGAAGAAAAAGAAAAAGCGGCGCTTAGGAGGCGCGACGGCGTCCAATTCTTGATGTCAGTTGTGCGACAATGACGAAATTACTATCATGGACGATGGCGTGCAGTGCGCTGTATATACAAATAATATCGGAGCTAAACGTACCGACGCTGAATCATCCGATAATAAGAACTTAAAAAAAATTCTGCAGATGCGTTTGCGATTATTCCTTCATTGCAAAAGTTAACATTTGTATTACAAGTCAAGATAAGAATAATAAATTCATTATCAATCAAAATAACTGTTTAGCTAAATAAGTAGCATTTTATTTGAAAAATAATTCTATAAAAATGTAATTCAATGTGGGTTGGACATCAGATAAGCAAAGATCAGTTGTAGCTTTATTGGTACCAGACAATAGTGCCATGGGCGTCGCCAGGATCGAATTTAGGGGGGGAGGGGGGCGCCCGACATAAAAAAAATCCCAACATTTTTATCTTTACACATTCATGTTTCTGGCATGCGGGATACGATATGTACTTGCCAATTCGTTTTACAAAAATTATTTAAAAAGCAGACGTCTCGGTTGCTCAGCAAACCGGTTAATCGTTTCTGCAATTATTTCACAATGATTCTCTAAAACAAATTTTCGATGTATTCTTAAAATGCATAAACCTGAAGGTAAATTTTATAGGAAATTACACTAACAATTTATTAAAACTAGTAGTAACCTCGAAATACTTAGCTCAAAATTTATTTAAATAACTTCGTGAAAGACAACAATTAATCTTGTATTGCTAGGCACCTGATAACCCAGGATAATTTTTAACTTCTTAAAAGACATTACTCTACTCTAAGCTTCGTGCAGTGGGCCATGAGAAAACCGTCATCTTTAAGGTATAGTCGAACCTTTCACAATATCTGGTATTAGTCTTAATCTGAAACGCAATAATCATTGAAAATTGGCACCCTTTATGGTGAAAAGCATTTAATATCACACTTTCAAACTAAAGCTTTCTTAACCCTAGAAGCCTAATCTATTTGGGAGTAACGTAAAGCCTTAAGGCAGGACAATTTTTTAAAGAATATTGAAGTTGTGAGTTTGACTAATAATAAAACATAACTTTATTAATAAAAACTAAAACCACATTTATTTAAAACAAAATAAAAAGCAAATTTTGTGTCAAAATTGAAAAAAGACCCATTCCGTAGACTTTTAAACTCCGTAAACTTTTAGGGTTAACCCCTTCAGTACAAAAATTCAACCACTGGTTCTAAAAAATTTTAAATATGTAGATATACCGGCTAATTTTGGATCTTTCATTTTAAAAATCACATACAAAAATGTGTAAAGCTTTGAGGTTTGCGGCCATTCAGGGTCCTTTTTAATGGTCAGTGATATCCTAGGTGTTTAAAAAAGAAAAGGATCTCAGCTAGATCCATGGCTAGAGAATATATTGCACATGATTTAAAAGATTTTGACAAAAAATTTGCCGATTTGAAATAATTTAAATGTACGCTGGCATACTTCATAAACGCTTTTTTATGCTACATAATTGAGGATGCATTTACAATATCAGGAATACTTGTTTTTAAGAAACGCAAAAGAAAGGTTGATGTTTTTGGTACAACGTATAACTGTGAGTCTTTGTACTCTACAATAAAATTTGTAAAGTAAAAATACCGTTCACAATTAGTTGCTTTCGCGTACCTGTTAATTATTGAAAGTTATAAAAATTATCAGCTTTTTGTGTTCGCGTACGCAAAAAACTTGCAAAGTAGGGAAATTGAGAGAGCAAAATGACATTTCATTTGAGGGAAATCTGCTAGTTTCTGCTGGAAAAATTTTTGCCAACAGCAATTTGCCTACAAGAAAACAGCTGATCAAAAACTGCTGGTTGGGATTTACGCAAATCTCTAAATTGAATTTGATGGTTTGGAAGTTAAAATAGTAAATTGCGACTAATTAAACTTGTAAGAAGTAAGTAATTAGGTGCGTTCGACAAGTCAAAAATTTGTAATAGTTTTTCCAAATTTTTACTGGATGGCGTTCGATAACGACAAAAAATTATCCAACACACAAAAATTGAGAGAGCAAGCGTTCATTTTGATGCAAGAGAAGCGTTCATTTTGTACTGGCAAAATTTTAGTCTCCAACACGAAAACATATGATCACAAAACATATGGTCGCAATTTTTGTAAACAAACAAAATTGCATTTTCCGAGTTTTGGTATTTATATGCTTTTTGGCTGCCTGCCAACTAGTTTTTATTTCTAGAAATGTTCCTGGCGAACATTGAACGTTCACTTTCCTTTTTTCTCTATGGAGGCAACATGAATTTCAGCTTGTTTACAAATAACACATAAACAAAGTCAGCTGGTGTGTCTTCTTCTTCCGGTTTTTGCAAGTGATGGCTAATTTCCTGTTCGTTTACTTTTTTGCTTTTTCATCTCTTTGGGAGAGAATTTTCGCTTACTCTCTTGATTTTGATTGTTGGCTGGTGTTGGCTAATTTTGTTATCGAACGCAACTATTGTTCGTTTATTCCGTGAACTGTGTCAGGATAAAAGCTTATACAGACGGCAGCGTTGATCCGGATTTACTCGGACTTAATCCGAATTTCGCTGTTGGACATTTTTTACTGGAGATTTTAAACGAACGTACCTATTGACTATCCAACATTTAACAGAATTGTTACGAACGGCTTTAACTGACCTAAAACCAGATTTTGAAAATCTCGCCAAAGGGATCTTTTGAATTTTCTTTTATATCTATCTTACGTACAATAGAATAATAATAAAATTAATGTTTTTCATTTCTAATAATAATTTTATTTAAAAATAAAATTTTTGTTTTTCTTGTTCTTTTTTTGTGGCTCTTTGTAGCATTTAGAACTTATATGCGGCTCTTTTCGGCCTCGGCCTGGCCCACCCCTGCTATATACATTTTTATACAAGGCAGGATTAAACAGTATTAAACACAACAGCAAACAAAAGCTGAGCTAAGAAGAAATGACATGATATAACATTATGTTTGAGATGGAATGACATGGCATAGCAATGCATGAAATTTTTGAAAATGACATTTTAATAGATACGCTGGGAAGAAGTTAAGAAAATGTTTAAATTTATATTTTGTTACCTACTTCACCGATTTGAAATCAGAAAACTATACCTTCCATGAGCATGAAATGGTATTATAACTTTGGTCCGATATTTGTAAGTACCAGAATAAGAAGAAATAGACTCATGAAAATGTGCACTTATGTATGTGTCCAGAAAATCGAGCTGAACCGACTTAGGCATATGGCAACCGAACCTCAGTTGGGTGGCCACTGGCTGAAATGGTTTTACAGATGGCAACTGCAAGCTGGCAACTGAGTTGCTATATTGGCAACTGCATTTTTGTGTTCGCTGCGGTAATAATCGAAGATTGTGTACCTACATATAAGGTAAACTTCAAAGTCTAGGGGGGCTCGAGCCTCCTCCTGCCCCTACGTAGCGACGCCCATGAATAGTACCAATTCAACATTGCTAGATATATGTATCAAATAAAAGGATATTTCTGAAATATACACTCTTTGTTCTGATATTTGTATACCCGAGCCATATATGTAATACTCCTATATTGGCAGTAAGAGCTAGTACCGTCCGAAAACACTACAGTACAGATATATCAATAAACACGTACGAAAGAAAATGAACACATACGTTTATAAATAGACATGTACTCAACACATATACAAAAACGGCTCTCAAGTACACAATACATTGACAAAAACGGTACTGTTGTTGTTGTTGTAGCGGCTACAACAACCCTGCCCAGGTCGGTTGGTATCTCAGTCGTTGTCGTCAAGTTCCACTAACGGCAACCCTAGGAAGCGTGCAGCTTCTGCGGGGTTGGTCTTCAGGGACAAGGCCGTTAGGGTTGTCGGGTTTTCCGGGCATGCGAAGAGATGTTTCGAGTCATGTGTGGTCTCTCCGCATGCCGGACACTCATTTGGCACATCCTCATTCAATATAATCAGGTAGGAGTTTAACCTGCTGCAGTAGCCGGAGCGAAGTTGTGCAAGTGTCGTTCGCGTCTCCCGAGGCAGATGAAGCTCCGTCTCGTCTGTCCGGGGGCGGTATGCCTAGAACGGCATTCACAGGTCTAGAGTCTACATAACTCGAGACTGACTCCCTGTGAATGCCGTTCAGGGCCAGTCGGTAAGCTGTCGGGTCCAGAGGTTGCTTGATGAACCTCTGGACTTCGTCCGTCGGTTCATATAGATGCCTCCTGACGTGCCTAGGCGAGGGCTCCTCTGCAAGCAGCTGTCTGTTTGGGTGGCCACTTCTGTGGCTCCCGACCAGGAACTGCTTGCAGAGCATGATGTTGTGCTCCTTTACGGGGAGCATTTGCGCCTCGCCGTGAAGATGGTGTTCGGGCGACATCAGGAGGCATCCTATCGCTGTCCTGAGTGCGGTGATCTGTGCAGTCTGTAGCTTCGTCCACTGCGTCCTACTAGTCCCCGGCGACCACACTGGCGCTGCGTAGTTCAAAACCGGCCGGCCTATTGCCTTGTATGTTGCCAGCAACGTTTCTTTGTCTTTGCCCCAAGTACTGCCGGCTAGCGACTTGAGGACCTTGTTGCGGCTCTGTACTTTGTTGACAATAGCGGTTGCGTGCGCAGAGAAGGAGAGCAGGCTGTCGAATGTTACTCCGAGTATTTTGGGGTTATTCACCGTCGGAATTGGTGTGTCATCGACGTGAATTCCCAGCGGTAGCCTGACCTCCTTCGTCCAGGTTGTGAACAGGGTCGCAGAGGATTTCGTAGGGGAGAGGGCTAGATACTTTGCAGTGAAGAAGCGAGAAAGTTCGGAGAGATACCCGTTTACTTTCGAACACAGGTCATCAATTCTATTCCCAGTCGCCATGATCGAGCAATCGTCGGCGTAAGAGCCAATCGAGACTCCCTCTGGTGGTTGAGGGAGCTTCGAAATGTAAAAGTTAAACAGTAGCGGGGAAAGGACACCACCCTGTGGAACCCCCTTTTTTATTTTCCTCTGTTTACTCGTTTTGTCTCTAAACATTACCGACGAATGTCGACCACTCAGATAATTTGCCGACCACCGTTTGAGCCTCTGTGGGAGAGAGGAGGCCTCTATATCTTCTAGTAGCGTAGAATGGCAGACGGTGTCGAACGCCTTTGACAAATCCCCCGCTACTAGAATCGTTCTCTCACAGGAACGGTTTCGGTTAAGGCCACGAGTTATCTGAGTGTTTATGGCGTTAAGTGCTGTTGTTGTGCTGTGCACTTTACGGAAACCATGCTGATGCTTCGCTGGGGTCAAGTGGTTTGTGAAGTACGGGAGTAGCAAGGCCTCGAGTGTCTTCGCTACCGGGGAAAGGAGTGTTATCGGACGATAAGAATCTCCTTTGTTGGCGGGTTTCCCCGGTTTAAGCAGTGGGACCACTCTCCCCACCTTCCAGCTGTCTGGGATGATGAGAGTGGCCATAGACAAGTTGAGGACCTCCGTTAGGTACGCTACCCCCGCAGGACCCAAATTTTTCAGCATCAGCATGCATATTCCGTCGGAACCCATGGCTTTGGAGGCTTTCGCCTTCCCGATGGCCACCTGAACTTCACCGCAAGTGAAAGCAAGGGGGGCACAGGTTGTTGGCAGTTTGTGCAGCCTTCTGGTCACTCGACGCTTGGCCTTGTCCACCGGAGGATGCAGTATGAACTGCCGGCTAAAATAGCTCGCGCATCGCTCCGGGTCCGACGAAGCATGGTCGCCGAAGGAAATTTCCACTCTGTCGTCGTGCTTCGTCGGATTGGACAGCGACCTCACGGTTGACCAAAGCTTGCTCACACCAGAGGTGAAGTTACAGGTCTTCAGATGCTCATCCCACTTCTTCGGCTTATGTACGTTTACTAGTTGCCGAATCTCCGCGTTGAGATCCCTGATACGGGGATCTCCGGGATCGGCCTGACGAAGACTATCACGCTCATCGGCTAGAACAGCCGCTTCGGCAGGGAAGTTTGGACGTGGGTCCGTTATACATCCTGCCGGTATGAAGCGAGCTGCAGCAGCAGTGACAGCCCTGCGGAACTTACGTTCACCGAGATGGACGTCGGTTGGTGTGGGGAGCGCTGTGAAGGTGTTTTCGCTAAACTCCGCGTAACCTTTCCAATCAGCTTTAGAAAAGTTGATATAGGTCCGGTGTTTGGCGGAGGCAAAGTCGGTTGGTTTATCTATCGAGATGACTATGGGTAGGTGGTCTGATGCTAAAGTCAGCATAGGTCGCCATGTTATGCTGTTTATCAGACCAGCGCTGACTATGGTGATGTCTGGCGAGCTACTACAGTTACCCATAATCCTGGTGGGTGTGTCGTCGTTCATTGTGCAGAATGTCGAATCGTCTATCTGCTCAGCCAAGTCTGTTCCCCTACGATCGTTTGACAGGCTTGAGTGCCAAAGATCGTGGTGCGCATTAAAGTCACCTACTACCATACGGTTTTCAACTCTGAGGAGCGCACTTATATCAGGGTGATATCCTGCCGGGCAGCAGGTGACAGGGGGTATGTATATGTTAAATATTTCGAGCTCAACATCGCCTGACCGGATAGCGATGCCCTGACATTCTAGGGTGGTATCCCTGCGGTCGATGTCTGCTTCGATAAGACGATACTGCACGGTGTGGTGCGTGATGAACGCTAAGCCACCACCATTATCTCGCTCGCGATCTCGACGGTGCACGTTGTACCCAGCGCAATTCAACAAAGTTGAATTGCTGTGCAACTTCGTCTCTTGGACCGCAGCTATCAATATACCATGCCGACACATGAAGACGGTTATCTCCTCAATCTTGCTCTGTAGCCCGTTACAGTTAAATTGAAGGAGCTTCATGTGGTTCGGGAGACGAGTCGTGATGTGGGGTGTAAGTGATGTGTGTGGAGGCTGCTCTGTTTGAGCAACAGGGGGCCACGTACGACGTGGTCCACTGTCTATGTGTCCGTAGTCCTGAGCAGACCCTAAGGTGACTCCACCCCTCGCAGGCATTACACTTAACAGAGGTGGAGTTGTGGTGTAGTCGTCTCCGGCATACACAGCAGGTGTAGATTTCTGGCACTGGGTTTGACTCGATGCCAGCCCTGAGTAGAAGAATACGTAGTGAATGTAGCCCTATGGATGAACAACTTCTGAGATACTTCGCCGACCTAAACGGGGTTAGATCGCCGAAACAACAGCCCTTGGTCGGGTAAAACCCGAGTCATTCCGGTACGTAGAACCGGCTGTCGTGGGAATGCAAAAAAAAACGGTACTCGACTGCCTCGCTTTGATTTCGGAATGATTACACATTGAGAACTTAGCTTAGTCCTCTTTCAGACACGTCAAGTCTTGAAAGCAATTTTTTTCGCATTCTCTTTTGTGTTTTCTATTTGCTTCCACAGACGTCAACTTTAATTGAATTCAAGTCCTTGGTTCTTAAATGAAATGCAACGAAAAGATCAAAAGAGACAAGAAAACTTGAAACGAATTGACGGTACGGAGGTATCTGTACTCTTCCCACCTTCGCCAACGAACGAGCAGACTTGAAAGCAAGACTTGACGTGTCTGAAAGGGGACTTACTGCCAATATAGAAGTATTACATATATGACCCGAGCGCACTTGTGCACAAGGGTATTATAACTTTATTCACATAACGGTTATTTGTAAGAGCTTAATGGAATAGATATAGCTATATACAAATGTATACATAAATGCTCAGAATGAAGGGGGAAATCGATTAAGCGGTGACTGCCTTGGTAAGTGTACTTCTTTTGAGCGTAGGACGGAGTACATTGAAAATGGGCACAATCGGATAATAACCACGCCTACCTGCCATATAACGGTAGTTTTCAGAAATGAAACAGCGATATTTTAGTAAAAACTGAAGCTTATTCACTCAAAATTGTAATTTACAATGATCGTTAGCAAAAAAAATGCGTGTGTAACACCGTACACATGATATTAGTGAAACTTCTTAAAAAAAGGTGTGAGTACCAGGTACCTACTCACGAAATTTAATGCGTAAACATATCGAGCCCTATCCGCCAAAATGACTTAAGCACCATTTTTTCAAAATTTTCTTTTTGATGCAGAAATACATCTAGATGCCCTAGGAATATTTCTGGACCAAAAATAGAATTTTGAAAAAAATGTCGCTTACGTTATTTTGGCGGTTAGGGCTCGATAAGTTTACGGTTCGGCAAACCATTAGGCGATTGAGTTACATACATAGGTTTGGTTAGAAATCAAACAATAATTTCATTTCATCTTATTAATTTTCTGATATACATGTAATTTATTTATGTATTCATTTTCCGGTAACACCACCTTATATGAATTCGCGCTTCTAGCATCCATAGGAACGGGTTGTAATGGAAGTAATTGTATGTTTAAAAAATAAATGAAAATGTTTATAACGCAATCAATAGATCCTTACGAATTCGCCATTACAAAGGCACTAAGTAACGTGCGCACTTTTGTTTGCAAAATGTATTTATTTAAGTTGAAAGAAGACAAATTCCTATTCACGAAATCATCAACCTGAGTAAAAACTAAGTGCATAAACTCTAGGAGTGTACTCGTACGCCCAGCTATCTAAAGTTTTAGAAAACTTTTACTGGTTTTGCGTTCTCGTACCCAAAAAACTTGCAAAGTAGGGGAAATTGAGAGAGCAAAATGTGAAAGAGAGCTGCAAATTTCTGCTGGAAAAATGTTTCCCAGCTAAAACTTGCAAGTAAGAAAATCAGCTAATCACAAACAAATGTTTGTAAATAAACAAAAGAAAATATGGCATTTTTGTGTTATTTATTGCACATTTTATTATTAAAGCTAGTATACAACGAAAAAGTGAGTAAATTTAATAAGCACAACATTTGTTGAGTTTATTTTGCGTTGATTTGCTATTAATCTCCAGTTTGTTTACTTTAGTGTGTGCTGACTATGGTTGCCGTATGACATTTTTCGTTTGTACCATAATTTTCGTTTAAATATACCAAAATAGACTTATGATATGTTTTTTGCTGAAGTTTTCGGTTTTGGTAGCTTGATTGTTGAAATGAAAATTTTGTAATTTTAAAGCTACCTGTAGCTATATCTATTACATTTTTTTTTTTGATCAGTGATGGGTGTTTGGAGGAGATACTCTTGTTTTTGAATGCGTCACCATCAGGGATGCCGTTTCGATCTAAATAGATCCAATTGGATACATTTTTAGACGAATTTTTGCGGGATACTTATTTTTTCCGGTCAGTATAAAAGTGGATACTTTTTTAAATAGGCCAAAATTTTATATTTCGAATAAAGTTTTTTTCGTTCAAAAATCGATTTTCATTAAAGATGGTAGAAAGCATTACGTTTTCTAAACGTATAAAGAATCGCTACTTAAGCGTGAAATTAAAGCATTTTATTTTTTGTGAACGAAGCAATGAACACCAAAATAGGTATAAGCGCAATTGCTTTAATTAGCTTAAAGGATGCTTTAAGCAAGATCTTAATATACATACATATCGTCGTTTAAAGTACAAAACCGCGTATCAACAAAATGCAAAACCGCGTATGTGACGTTGCATAAATTATTTTCTAGAGAGTAAAACCACTTATATTTCAAAATGGTTCTCTTTTTTATAAAGCAATCGCATTTCTGGCTAGTATATTTCAGGACGAAGCCAAGAGCTTGTGTGAGCAAATCCAATTTTTGGCAGCAAATCTCAGTTACGAGGTTTTGCAGAATGACGATACGCGATTTTGTACTTTAAACGAC